>NC_135809.1:66465507-66620569 GCF_964213995.1 Mustelus asterias | reverse complement strand
TTCACTATCCACTACGCCACCAATCTTGGTGTCATCTGCAAACTTACATGCCTCCTATATTCTCATCCAAATCATTAATATAAATGACAAATAACGGTGGACCCAGCACTGATCCCTCAGGCACACCGCTGGTCACAGGCCTCCAGTTTGAAAAACAATCCTCTACAACTACCCTCTGGCTTCTGTCAAGAAGCCAATTTTGAATCCATTTAGATACCTCACCCTGGATCCCGTGAGATTTAACCTTATGCAACAACCTACCATGCGGTAGCTTGTCAAAGGCCTTGCTAAAGTCCGTGTAGGCAACATCAACTGCACTGCCCTCATCTACCTCAATCGAATTCGTGAGACATGATTTTGCACTCACAAAGCCATGCTTACTGTCCCTAATCAGTCTTTGCGTCTCTAAATGCAATTTTGAGATCCTGTCTTTCAACAACTTACCCACCACAGATGTGAGGCTCACTGGCCTGTAGTTCCCAGGCTTTTCCCTGCAGCCCTTTTGAAACAAAGGCACAACATTTGCCACCCTCCAATCTTCAGGCACCTCACCCGTGACCACCCCATTTGTCATCGAGTCACTGGATCGCCACTGGTCAACATAGCACTGGATTCCCATTGGTGAATATATTATTGGATCCTCACTTGATTCTCAGTGGTCAGCATATCGCTAGATCCCCATTCATTGGTATAGCACTGGATCCTAATTGATCAGCATCTAGAACATAGAAAAACTACAGCACAAACAGGCCCTTCGGCCCACAAGTTGCACCTGTCGTGTCCCTACCTACCTAGGCTTATAAATAGACTTACCTATAACCCTCAATCCTATTAAGTCCCATGTACTCATCCAGAAGTCTCTTAAAAGACCCTATCGAGTTTGCCTCCACCACCACTGACGGCAGCCGATTCCACTCACCCACCACCCTCTGAGTGAAAAACTTCCCCCTGACATCTCCTCTGTACCTACTCCCCAGCACCTTAAAGCTGTGTCCTTTCGTAGCAACCATTTCAGCCCTGGGAAAAAGCCTCTGAGAATCCACCCGATCTATACCTCTCAACATCTTGTAAACCTCTATCAGGTCACCTCTCATCCTTCGTCTCTCCAAGGAGAAAAGACCGAGCTCCCTCAACTGATCCTCATAAGGCATGCCACCCAATTCCAGCAAAATCCTTGTAAATTTCCTCTGCACCCTTTCTATGGCTTCCACATCCTTTCTGTAATGAGGCGACCAGAACTGGGCACAGTACTCCAGGTGGGGTCTGACAAGGGTCTTATAAAGCTGCATCATTATCCCCGACTCCTAAACTCAATCCCTCGATCTAGAAACCCATATCACTGGATCACTATTGGTCATGATGTGGAGATACTGGCGTTGGACTGTGGTAAGCACAGTAAGAAGCCTCATAACACCAGGTTAAAGTCCAGCAGGTTTATTTGGTAGCACAAGCCACAAGCTTTCAGAGCACTGCTCCTTCATCAGGTGAGTGGGAGTTCTGTTCACAAACAGGGCACATAAAGACACAAACTCAATTTACAAAATAATGGTTGGAATGCGAGTCTTTACAGGTAATCAAGTCTTAAAGGTACAGACAATGTGAGTGGAGAGAGCGTTAAGCACAGGTTAAAGAGATGTGTATTGTCTCCAGCCAGGACAGTTAGTGAGATTTTGCAAGCCCAGACGTTCCAACTCCTGTATTCAATGTTCTGACTGATGAAACCAAGCATGCTGAATGCCTTCTTCACCACTCTGTCCACCTGTGACTCCACTTTCAAGGAGCTATGAACATGTACCCCTAGATCTCTTTGTTCTGTAACTCTCCCCAATGCCCTACCATTAACTAAGTAAGTCCTGCCCTGGTTCAATCTACCAAAGTGCATCACCTCAAATTTATCTAAATTAAATTCCATCTGCCATTCGTCAGCCCACTGGCCCAATTGATCAAGATCCCGTTGCAATCTTCACTGTCCACTATGCCACCAATCTTGGTGTCATCTGCAAACTTACTAACCATGCCTCCTATATTCTCATCCAAATCATTAATATAAATGATAAATAACAGTGGACGCAGCACTGGTCCCTGAGGCACACCACTGGTCATCGGCCTCCAGTTTGAAAAATAACCCTCTACAACCATCCACTGGCTTCTGTCAAGAAGCCAATTTTGTATCCATTTAGATACCTCACTCTGGATCCCATGAGATTTAACATTATGCATCAACCTACCATGCGGTATCTTGTCAAAAGCCTTGTTAAAGTCCATGTAGACAACATCAACTGCACTGCCCTCATCTACCTTCTTGGTTGCCCCTTCAAAAAACGCAATTTAATTTGTGAGACATGATTTTCCACTCACAAAGCCATGCTGACTGTCCCGAATCAGTCCTTGCATCTCTAAATGCCTGTAGATCCTGTCTCTCAAAATACCTTCCAACAACTTACCCCCCACAGATGTGAGGCTCACTGGCCTGTTGTTCCCAGGCTTATCCCTGCAGCCCTTTTCAAATGAAGGCACAACATTTGCCGCCCTCCAATCTTCAGGCACCTCACCCGTGACTATCCTAGTTGTACCTTTAATTTTATATTGTCTCTCCATGTTCTTCATAAGAAAAGGAAGCACTGCACATTACTTTGCATTGAACTTGATCTGCTAGCTGTCCACCTATTCCACTAATTTGTCTATGATCTTTTGAAGTTCTACACTATCCTCCTCACAGTTTACAATGCCTGCAAGTCTCATTTCAGAGCTCCTCTATCACTGTAACTCTGGCAGCAACTTCTTCCTTCATAAAGATAGATGCACGGTACTCAAAA
The DNA here is from genome assembly GCF_964213995.1 of Mustelus asterias. Taxonomy (NCBI): domain Eukaryota; kingdom Metazoa; phylum Chordata; class Chondrichthyes; order Carcharhiniformes; family Triakidae; genus Mustelus; species Mustelus asterias. The sequence goes on along the minus strand of NC_135809.1, from coordinate 66,617,753 downwards.
TATTAGGAGTCTCAGTAAACCATATATCAGCTATGCCCTGTACCCCCACATGTAAATCCCCTATTTTGTTCCCAACTGACCCAACCATTCTTTTACTATTCTCTTACCATTCATGTGCCGATAGAAGACTTTTGGATATTCTTTTATGTTAGCTGCCAATTTTGTCTCAGACTCTTTCTTTGACTCTTATTTCTTTTTGCACTTTTCCTCTGAACTGTCCATACCTTGCCTGATTCTAACTTGTAATATCACCCTAACTTCTGTCATATGGCAATTAAAGTACATGATCAAATCTACATTACTTGATGTCCTCAGCAGAACATCCACATCTAAAGCACCTGACAATATCCACATCATATAGAGTACAAGCAACATCTGTCTTGCTTAAAACACTCAGCATTATCCATATCGCTCCGTATTTACCACATCAATTTAAATATTTATCAACATCTGCATCACATACAGTATTTAACTGGATTGTGCAAAATACTTGGCATCATCGCTATCACTAAAAATACTCTCCTCACCTGCAATATTGCAAGTACCTAACTCAATCTGCATCATTTAAAATAGTGTAGTAATAGTAATCACTGAATGTATGCAGTATGAACCACATTACTTAACGTACTCTGTATGAACCTTGCTACTTAAAGTACTCGCATCATCTACATCACCGAATGTTCTCAGCATCAACCACCTCAGTGAGAGTATTCGACAGCTACTCAACGTCATTCACATCACTTAGAAGCACTCATCAACATCTGCAACACTCAAAGGCAGTTCGAATGGTGTATGGGTCTCATTCCTTTATCACCATAATCTGCAGTTGCCAATTATTGCAGTGATTGCAATGTTTACGAGGTATCTTGACAGATACAGGAATAGGCAGGGAATCGAGGGATACAGACCGCGTAGAGACAAACGGTCTTTGGTTTAGAAAGGCATCATGTGTCGGCGCAGGCTTGGTGGGTCGAAGGGCCTGTTCCTGTGCTGTACTGTCCTTTGTTCATAAGACCTTTGTTCAGACAAGTCGTGGGGATTACAGATAGTGTGACATGAACCCAAGATCCCGGTTGAGGCCGTCCTCATGTGTGCGGAACTTGGCTATCAGCTTCTGCTCAGCGACTCTGCGTCGTCATGTGTCGTGAAGGCCGCCTTGGAGAACGCGTACCCGAAGATCAGAGGCTGAAAGCCCATGACTTCAGCAGTCACGGCTGCCTGGGCTTGCAAAATCTCACCAACTGTCCTGGCTGGAGACAATACACATCTGTTTAACCTGTGCTTAACGCTCTCTCCACTCACATTGTCTGTACCTTTAAGACTTGATTACCTGTAAAGACTCGCATTCCAACCATTATTTTGTAAATTGAGTTTGTGTCTTTATATGCCCTGTTTGTGAACAGAACTCCCACTCACCTGATGAAGGAGCAGCGCTCTGAAAGCTTGTGGCTTGTGCTACCAAATAAACCTGTTGGACTTTAACCTGGTGTTGTGAGGTTTCTTACTCACTATTGGACACCATGTCACTGGATCCCCACTGGCCATGTTGAGCGTTCTGAGCATGTACGGGTTTCGGAGGGCTTTACAGTCTGCAAGAGAATTTTCAGCAAGCAAGACCGGTTTTACTCGTGCTCCTGTGTTCATAGTTATTGCTGTTCTGCTAAGTTACTGTTAAGCTTTGTTATTTATTTATCTAAAGAAGATTTTAAAAAACTTGTTCGACTGCCTTTATCGTGGTTTCAACTTACCACATCATTTTGATAACAAGGAGAAAACAGCAAGTGAAGAGAAAACAATGTATTTTGATATTCAGCATGGCAACACAAAGTTACATTGGAGAGATTGAATAAACTGGGATTGTTCTCCCTGGAAAATGGAGGCAGAGGGGCGACCTGATAGAAGTTTATAAAATTATGAGAGGCATAGATAGAGTGAACAGTTGGAAGCTTTTTCCCAGGGCAGAAATGACAATTACAAGGGGGCACAAGGTCAAGATAAGGGGGGAAAGGTTCAGTGGAGATGTGCAGGGGAAATTCGTTTTACGCAGGTGCTGGTGGGGGCCTGAAATGCACTGCCAAGTGAGGTGGTTGAGGCAGTTACATTAGCCACATTTAAGGCATATGAACAAATGGGGAATAGAGGGATATAAGCGGTTGGTTTAGATAGGTAAACATGATCAGCGCTTGGCTTATAGAAACATAGAAAACTACAGCACAAAACAGGCCCTTCGGCCCCACAAGTTGTGCCGAACATATCCCTACCTTTTAGGCCTACCTATAAACCTCCATCCTATTAAGTCCCATGAACTCATCCAGGAGTCTCTTAAAAGACCCTATTGAGTTTGCCTCCACCACCACTGACGGCAGCCGATTCCACTCGCCCACCACCCTCTGTGTGAAAAACTTCCCCCTATGGATGGTATGTTGCCTACCGGATGCCAGGGTCCGTGACGTCTCAGACCGTGTCTTCCGGATTCTTAAGGGGGAGGGGAAACAGTCACAAGTCGTGGTACACATTGGTACCAACGACATAGGTAAGAGAAGGGACGGGGATTTAAAACAGGAATTTCGGGAGCTGGGCTGAGAGCCAAGACAAAACATGTGGTCATCTCTGGTACGTTGCCGGTGCCACGTGATAGCGAGTTGAGGAACAGGGAGTGCAGTTAAACATGTGGTTGCAGGGATGGTGTAGGAGGGAGGGTTTCAGATATGTGGATAATTGGAACACATTCTGGGGAAGTTGGGACCTGTACAAACAGGACGGGGTGCACCTGAACCAGAGGGGCACCAATATCCTGGGAGGGAAATTTGCTACGGCTCTTCAGGGGGGTTTAAACTAATTTGTCAGGGGAGTGGGAAAAGGAGTTGTAGTCCAGAAGTCAATGTTGAGGGTGGTGAGGTATTGGGGAAGGTATCAAGGTCAAGGGTGGGTACCGGTAGACAGGAAGGTGGGTTGAAGTGTGTCTACTTCAATGCAAGGAGCATCCGGAACAAAGTAGATGAACTTGGGGCGTGGATTGGTACTTGGGACTACGATGTTGTGGCCATTACGGAGACATGGGTAGAACAAGGACAGGAATGGTTGTTGGACGTTCCGGGGAATAGATGTTTCAATAAGTGTAGGGAAGCTGGTAAAAGAGGTGGAGGAGTGGCATTGTTAATCAAGGATAGTCTAACGGCTGCGGAAAGGCACTTCGAGGGGGATCTGCACACTGAGGTAATATGGGCTGAAGTTAGAAATAGGAAAGGAGCGGTCATGTTGTTGGGGGTTTTCTATAGGCCCCCAAATAGTAATAGAGATGTGGAGGAAGAAATTGCTAAGCAGATTATGGATATGTGTGGGGGTCACAGGATAGTTGTCATTGGGAACTTTAACTTTCCAAATATTGATTGGAACCTTTGCAGGTCAAATAGTTCGGATGGGGCAGCTTTTGTGCAGTGTGTGCAGGAGGGTTTCCTGACACAATATGTGGATAGGCCGACAAGAGGTGAGGCCACATTGGATTTGGTACTGGGAAATGAACCGGGCCAAGTGTTAGATTTGGTTGTGGGCCTGATGAAATGTATCCTAGGATTCTTTGGGAGGCAAGGGATGAGATTGCAGAGTCTTTGGCTTTGATCTTTGGGTCCTCACTGTCCACGGGGATGGTGCCAGAGGACTGGAGAGTGGCGAATGTTGTTCCTCTGTTTAAGAAAGGGAATAGAAATGACCCTGGTAATTATAGACCGGTTAGTCTTACTTCGGTGGTTGGTAAATTGATGGAAAATGTCCTTAGAGATGGGATTTACGACCATTTAGAAAGATCCGGATTAATCCGGGATAGTCAGCACAGGGAACACATTCTGGGGAAGGTGGGACCTGTACAAACAGGACGGGGTGCACCTGAATTTTTTGAGGAGGTAACTAAGTGTGTTGATGAAGGTAGGGCAGTTGATGTCATATACATGGATTTTAGTAAGGCGTTTGATAAGGTCCCCCATGGTTGGCTTATGATGAAAGTAAGGAGGTGTGGGATAGAGGGAAAGTTGGCAGATTGGATAGGTAACTGGCTATCTGATCGAAGACAGAGGGTGGTGGTGGATGGAAAATTTTCGGACTGGAGGCAGGTTGCTAGTGGAGTGCCACAGGGATCAGTGCTTGGTCCTCTGCTCTTTGTGATTTTTATTAATGACTTAGAGGAGGGGGCTGAAGGGTGGATCAGTAAATTTGCTGATGACACCAAGATTGGTGGAGTAGTGGATGAGGTGGAGGGCTGTTGGAGGCTGCAAAGAGACATAGATAGGATGCAAAGCTGGGCTGAAAAATGGAAAATGGATTTTAACCCTGATAAATGTGAGGTGATTCATTTTGGTAGGACTAATTTAAATGTGGATTACATTGTCAAAGGTAGGGTTCTGAAGACTGTGGAGGAACAGAGAGATCTTGGGGTCCATATCCACAGATCTCTATAGGTTGCCACTCAAGTGGATAGAGCTGTGAAGAAGGCCTATAGTGTGTTAGCTTTTATTAACGAGGGGGTTGGAGTTTAAAAGAGCCGTGGGGTTGTGCTGCAAATGTACAGGACCTTGGTGAGACCACATTTGGAATATTGTGTGCAGTTCTGGTCACCTCACTATAAGAAGGATGTGGAAGCGCTGGAAAGAGTGCAGAGGAGATTTACCAGGATGCTGCCTGGTTTGGAGGGTAGGTCTTATGAGGAAAGGTTGCTGTTCTCTCTGGAGCGGAGGAGGCTGAGGGGAGACTTAATAGAGGTTTATAAAATGATGAAGGGGATAGATAGAGTGAACGTTGAAAGACTATTTCCTCGGGTGGATGGAGCTATTACAAGGGGGCATAACTATAGGGTTCATGGTGGGAGATATAGGAAGGATATCAGAGGTAGGTTCTTTACGCAGAGAGTGGTTGGGGTGTGGAATGGACTGCCTGCAGTGATAGTAGAGTCAGACACTTTAGGAACATTTAAGCGGTTATTGGATAGGCACATGGAGCACACCAGGATGATAGGGAGTGGGATAGCTTGATCTTGGTTTCAGATAAAGCTCGGCACAACATCGTGGGCCGAAGGGCCTGTTCTGTGCTGTACTGTTCTATGTTTAAGTCCATCTGCCACTTCTCCACCCAGTCTTGCATCCTATCTATGTCCCTCTGTAACTTCTGACATCCCTCCAGACTATCCACAACCCCACCAACCTTCGTGTTGTCAGCAAACTTACCAACCCATCCCTCCACTTCCTCATCCAGGTCATTTATGAAAATGACAAACAGCAAGGGTCCCACAACAGATCCCTGGGGCACACCACTGGTGACCGACCTCCAATTAGAAAAAGACCCATCTATACCCACTCTCTGCCTCCTTTGGGCAAGCCAGTTCTGGATCCACAGGGCAGCAGCCCCTTGGATCCCATGCCCTCTCACTTTTTCCAGAAGCCTTGCATGGGGGACCTTATCGAACGCCTTGCTAAAATCCATATAAACCACATCTACCGCTTTCCCTTCGTCAATGTGTTTAGTCACATTTTCGAAGAACTCCACCAGGCTCGTAAGGCACGATCTGCCTTTGACAAAGCCATGATGAGTATTCTTGAGCATACTAAACCTCTCTAAATGCTCATATATCCTGTCCCTCAGGATCTTCTCCATCAGCTTACCAACCACTGAGGTTAGACTCACCGGTCGGTAATTTCCTGGGCTATCCCTATTCCCCTTCTTGAAAATAGGAACCACATCCGCAATCCTCTGGCACCTCTCCCGTCTCCATCGACGATGCAAAGATCATCGCCAGAGGCTCTGCAATCTCTTCCCTTGCCTCCCACAGTAACCTGGGGTACATCCCATCCAGACCCAGCGACTTATCTATCTTGATGCCATTCAAAGATTCCAGCACAACCTCTTTGTTAAAGTCCGCATACTCAATCTTTTCAGTCCACCGCAAGCCCACAGTACATCCACCCATGTCCTCCTCTGTGAAAACTGAGGCAAAATACTCATTAAGCACCTCTGCTATTTCTACTGGTTCCGTACAGATTTTCCCGCCTTCACCTTTTATAGGCCCTATTCCTTCACGTCTCATCCTTTTACTCTTCACATATTTATAGAACGCCTTAGGGTTTTCCTTAATCCTACCTGCCAAGGCCTTCTCGTGACCCCTTCTGGTTCTCCTAATTTCCTTCTTTAGTCCCTTCCTACAAGCCGTATACTCATCTAGATCCCTATCTTCGCCAAGCTCTCTGAACCTTTTGTACGCTTTCCTTTTCTTCTTGACTAGGTCCCGCACAGCTTTCGTGCACCACGGTTCCTTTAACCTACCAACTCCTCCCTGTCTGCTCGGAACATTGTCCTGTAGAACCCTGGACAGACATTCCTTGAAAAACTGCCACCTCTCTTCAGTAGATTTCCCTGAGAATACCTCCTTCCAATTTACTCCTCTAATTTGCTGCCTTATGTCTTCATATTTCCCCTTATTTCCCCTTTCACATTTAAGGCATACGAACAAATGGGGAATAGAGGGATATAAGCGGTTGGTTTAGATTGGTAAACATGATCAGCGCTTGGCTTGGAGAGCCAAAGGGCCTGTTCCTGTGCTGTACTGTTCTTTGTACATACATTGAATAGCTAGTTTACATCATAAATGTATCCAACAGAATTTCAACCAGTGTTCGGCATTGCGAAGTTGAGTAGAATGTTAGAATTTGGTGTTTGTAAAAATTATTTTAAAATTGTAAAAATGCTCAGAGGTGAGTGAGACTATTCCATGGTCCCTTTAAAAAGGTAGTTTTTTTCTGTACTTAGAATTTTAAAAAAAGATGCAGATGCATCTGGAGAACTCAGACTGAAAAATTGTAAGAAAAAAGAAGACAGAATATTCCGGAAGATGACAAAAAATTTAGAGGGTGACTAAAATTCTACTTTTTTGTTAGTAAGTGGGAATTGTATTTATCTAAACAGCATTCCATTAGAATACTGTTTTATTCAGTTTTATTTGTTTAGGGAACCTAGAGTCATTGAGGTTTACAGCATGGAAATAGGCACTTCAGCCCAACTTGTACATGCTGCTCTTTTTTTATACCACTAAACTAGTCCCAATTGCCTGCGTTAGGTCCATATCCCTCTATACCCATCTTACCCATGTAACCATCTAAACGCTTTTTAAAAGGCAAAATTATACCCGCCTCTACTACTACCTCTGACAGCTTGTTGCAGACACTTCATCACCCTGTGTGTGAAAAAAATTGCCCCTCTGGACCCTTTAGCATCTCTCCCCTCTCACTTTAGATCTATGCCCTCTAGTTTTAGACTCCCCTACCTTTGGGAAAAGATGTTGTGTATCTAGCCGATCTATGTCCCTCATTATTTTATAGACCTCTATAAGATCACCCCTCAGCCTTCTACGCACCAGAGAAAAAAGTCCCAGTCTATCCAGCCTCTCCTTATAACTCAAACCATCAGGTCCTGGTAGCATCCTAGTAAGTCTTTTCTGGTTTAATAATCCACCCTCTGTCTTCTGTCATCAAGCCAATTTTGTATCCATTTGGCTATCTCACCCTGGATTCCTGTTCTCTGTTACTTAGATAAATAAAGTGTTATCTGTTGATTTTAAAGAGAGTGTCTCAGGTAGTTATTTTTTATTTAACCACTAAAAGTTGCTGAAGAGCAGTTTGTCCTATTTCCCACACACTTTTTACAGTTTATGAGGCAAGTTACTCCTCTTTAAGTGGTTAGGTGTCAGTTCTCAGAGAAGGGTACAACCTCCCCTGAACAACATTCGGGGCAATCGGAGAATTAGCTGAAAGAAGTGAGGACTGGGCTGAATATGCGGAGAGGGTGAAGCAGTACTTGATGCTCGAGTGTGTGTGGGGCAAAGGTTGTAAATTGATGCCTAATCTGGCCATGTCACGGAAACCAGGGGAGATTTAATTGCTCTGGTCCAGAATCAACATAATCTGAAACCCTCGGTGATTGTTCAAAGATTCAAACTTCATAGCCATTTTTGAAAAGCAGGTCAATTGGTAGCTAATCTTGTGACAGAAATAACACTGTGATTTTGAGCAGTTTTAAAAGATATGTTCAGATGTAGGTTGGTCTGCAGCATTAACGAGAACAGCATCCAGCATTGGTTGTTGGGAGGAACCACACTTACCTTTAAGGCAGCTCTGGAAATTTCTCAGAACTAGGAAACGACTGCCAGTAATACTCGAGTCCAAAGACATGCCAGTTAGATGGATTGGCCATGTGATAAACAAAGAACAAAGAACAGTACAGCACAGGAAACAGGCCCTTCGGCCCTCCAAGCCTGTGCCGCTCCTTGGTCCAACTAGACCAAATGTTGCTCCTTGGTGACTAAAGATGCTATAGTTAAGAAAGCTCACCAACACCTCTACTTTCTCAGGAGGCTAAGGAAATTCAGCGTGTCCACTAAGACTCGCACCAATTTTTACAGATGCACCATTGAAAGCACCCTTGGTGAGAGCAGGAGCCATACAGCTTGGTATGGCTCCTGCTCTCACCAAGACCGCAAGAAACTACAAAGGGTTGTGAACGTAGCCCAGTCCATCACGCAAACCAGCCTCCCGTCCATTGACTCAGTCTACACTTCCCGCTGCCTTGGAAAAGCAGCCAGCATAATCGAGGACCCCATGCACTCTGGACACACTCTCTTCCACCTTGTTCCGTTGGGAAAAAGATACAAAAGTCTGAGGTCACATATCAACGGACTCAAGAATAGCTTCTTCCCTGCTGTCATCAGCCCTTTGAATGGACCTACCATATATTAAGTTGATCTTGGCTTTGGGCAGCACGGTGGCACAGCGGTTACCACTGCTGACTAACAGCGCCAGGAACCTGGGTTTGATTGCCAGCTTGGGTCACTGTCTGTGTGGAGTTTGCGCGTTCTCCCCGTGTCTGCGTGGGTTTCCTCCGGGTGCTCCAGTTTCCTCCCACTGTCCAAAGATGTGTGGATTAGGTTGATTGTCCATACTAAATTGCCCCACAGTGTCCCGGGATGTGTAGGTTTGAGGGATTAGTGGGACAAATGTATGTGGTTGTGGGGATAATGCCTGGGGTGGGATTGTTGTCGGTGCAGACTCGTTGGGCTGAATGGCCTCCTCCTGCACTGTAGGATTTCTTTGATTCTATTTCTATCTTTCTCTAACCCTACCTATGATTGTAACACTACATTTTACATCCTCTCCTTCTCCCCTATGTACTCAATGAATGGTACACGTTGTGGGTATAGCCTGTAAGAAAAAATACTTTTCACTGTATTCCAATACATGTAACAATAATAAATCAAAGAAATGCAGGGGTATGGAGAACAAGGCGAGCGCAAAGCAAGAAAATTTTAATTCAAAGCCTCAAACAGTTAGACACTATGTGGAAAGCTTGGAGCAGGCAGAATCACAAGCTTACAACATTTTCTATCAATGAGGTACAAGCAGAGCCTATTTTTGCTCCAGTTGTAGTCGGCAGAAAACAGATCAAGGTGGAGTTGCACATAGGAGCCTCCGTATCTGTAATCAGTGAGCAAATCTCCAAGCTGATGTGGATTCTAACCAAGCACCAGCTCTTACTCTGGCAGAGTATCATAGAATCCCCACAGTGTAGGGGGAGGCCATTCAGCCCATCAATCCTGCACCAACAACAATCCCACCCAGGCCTATCCCCATAACCCCACGTATTTACCCTGCAAATCCTCCTGACACCAGGGTCAATTTAGCATGGCGAATCAATTTAACCCGCACATCTCTGGAGAGTGGGAGGAAACAGGAGCACTTGGAGGAAACGCACGCAGGCACTTTGAGAACACTCAACTCCACACAGAGAATCACTCAAGATCAGAATTGAACCCGGGTCCCTGGCGCTGTGAGGCATCAGTGCTAACCACTGTGCTACCGTACTGCCCATATGCTTTGCACTTTGCACATACACCAGACAGCCTGTTGCAAGGCATTCCACAACTTGCAGTCTACTTGGATGACATCTTAATTAGACACTGGGAGAATGTGCAAACTCCGGAAACACACCTTTGACCACATGGCTATCAAGCAGTGGTCAGCACGTAATGTCCAATGAGAGGGCACCATCCCCACACCATAGAGTAAGGCATCACACAACAGGAAAGAGTCCTGAGATGCGTAGGTTAGAGGGATTAGTGGGTAAATATGTGGGGGTAGGGCCTGGGTGGGATTGTGGTCGGTGCAGACTCGCTGGGCCTCCTTCTGCACTGTAGGGTTTCTATGATTTCTATGATATCCACACAGACAGTGATCCAACCCAGGAATGGAACCCAGGTCCCTGGAGCTGTGAGGCAGTGCTTATCACTGTGCTACCGTGCCGCCCCTATGAAGGAAGCTCCGGAGCCCAGGAATGTGTCAGAGCTCAGGTCATTTTTGGTAAACCTCTATGACTCTCAGAAAATTTGTCAGACATGTCAATGGTGTTGGCTCCAGTGTATCTCCCTCAGCACAAAGAAACCAAATGGAAGTGGGAGTCTGCACAGAAGGCGGCTTCCAAAGATGTGAAAGTGCTGCTGCAATCAACTAACCTGCTTATCCAATTTAATTCAGACATCTAACTTTTCCTGTTGTGTGATGCCTTACTCTATGGTGTGGGGATGGTGCCCTCTCATTTAATGGAGGACGGGTTCGAAAAACCCATCAGTTTTCATCGAGGACGCTGACAAAGAATGAAAAGGGATATTCACAGTTGGACAAAGAAGGTCTCGCTATCATTTTGCGGTGAAAAGATGCCACCAGTATGCCTATGATCATTCATTCACCGTATGCCTGACGCCAAGCCAGTACTGAGTCTTTTCAGTGAGTCAAAATGTATTTCTCCATTGACCTCAGCAAGAATTACAGAGCTAGGCGGACCCAGTGTCAGCTTATCAATACAATATCGTGTACCAAGCAGGGAAAGACAAATGCAAATGCGGGTTTATCGAGTCGTCTCCCATTAACGGATTTGCCAAGCAAGGTATTGTGTCCTCCTGAAGCAATTTTCTTACTCAAGAAACTGGAACATTCTCCAGTGAGTATGAAGCAGATTAAGAAGTGGACAAACGAAGATCCGATTCTGTTGCAAGTTAAAAGATTTCTGATGCAGGGTGGCCAACTATCACAGGATTATGAGCTTATCTGAAGCATAGGGGTCAGTTAAGTATGCAGGATGGATGCATATTATGGTCATTCTGCCCCCTGGTCATTCACAAGTCATGAAGTTCATGAGGCTCATCCAGGTGCTTCGAGAATGAAATGTGAAGCCAAGTGGCGTAATATGGATCTGGACTTGGAGAACATGGTGAACTCTTCGACATGTCAAATAAACCAGAGATGGCACCACCAGTGCCACTTCATCCTTGGGAGTGGCCTGATAGCCCGTGGATAGCCCAGACTGCATGTGGACTCTGCAGGACCTTTTATAAACCACATGTTTGGTTGTGGTCAATGCGCATTTGAAATGGTTGGAAGCACACATCATGAGTAATATTACAGCTTTTTAGCAACTCATGGTCCACCAGGTTTGTTTTGGATAAGAGCACCACACTTACAAGCGAATTATTTCAAGAACTCATGCCAAAGAGCATCTTGGGGATAGCGATCATAACTCTATCTCCTTTATGCTTGCATTGGAAAAAGAGAGGATCAGGCAAGCTAGGAAAGCGTATATATATGGAGTAAGGAGTATGGAGTATATATGAAGGCAGCAAATTCAGAGAAATCAGAGAAACCCTACAGTACAGAAAGAGGCCATTCAGCCCATCGAGTCTGCACCGACCACAATCCCACCCAGGCCCTACTCCCATATCCCTACATATTTTACCCACTAACCCCTCTAATCTACGCATCCCAGGACACGAAGGGGCAATTTTAGCATGGCCAATCAACCTAACCCGCACATCTTTGGACTGTGGGAGGAAACCGGAGCACCCGGAGGAAACCCACGCAGACACGAGGAGAATGTGCAAACTCCACACAGACAGTGACCCAAGCCGGGAATCGAACCCAGGCCCCTGGAGCTGTGAAGCAGCAGTGCTAACCACTGTGCTACCGTGCCGCCCATTAGAGGAGTAAATTGGAAGGAGGTATTCTCGGGGAAATGTACTGAAGAGAGGTGGCAGTTTTTCAAGGAATGTCTGTCTAGGGTTCTACAGAACAACGTTCCGAGCAGACAGGGAGGAGTTGGTAGGTTAAAGGAACCGTGGTGCACGAAAGCTGTGCAGAACCTAGTCGAGAAGAAAAGGAAAGCATACAAAAGGTTCAGAGAGCTTGGCAAAGATAGGGATCTAGGTGAGTATACGGCTTGTAGGAAGGGACTAAAGAAGGAAATTAGGAGAACCAGAAGGGGTCACGAGAAGGCCTTGGCAGGTAGGATTAAGGAAAACCCTAAGGCGTTCCATAAATATGTGAAGAGTAAAAGGATGAGACATGAAGCAATAGGGCCTATAAAAGGTGAAGGCAGGAAAATCTGTACGGAACCAGTAGAAATGGCAGAGGTGCTTAATGAGTATTTTGCCTCGGTTTTCACAGAGGAGAAGGACCTGGGTGGATGTACTGTGGGCTTGCGGTGGACTGAAAAGATTGAGTATGTGGACTTTAACAAAGAGGTTGTGCTGGAATCGTTGAATGGCATCAAGATAGATAAGTCGCCGGGTCTGGGAGGGATGTACCCCAGGTTACTGTGGGAGGCGAGGGAAGAGATTGCAGAGCCTCTGGCGATGATCTTTGCGTCTTCGATGGAGACGGGAGAGGTGCCGGAGGATTGGAGGATTGCGGATGTGGTGCCTATTTTCAAGAAGTGGAATAGGGATAGCCCAGGAAATTACCGACCGGTGAGTCTAACCTCAGTGGTTGGTAAGCTGATGGAGAAGATCCGGAGGGACAAGATTTATGAGCATTTAGAGAGGTTTAGTATGCTCAAGAATACTCAGCATGGCTTTGTCAAAGGCAGATCGTGCCTTCCGAGCCTGGTGGAGTTCTTCGAAAATGTGACTGAACACATTGACGAAGGGAAAGCGGTAGATGTGGTTTATATGGATTTTAGCAAGGTGTTCGATAAGGTCCCCCATGCAAGGCTTCTGAAAAAAGTGAGAGGGCATGGGATCCAAGGGGCTGCTGCCCTGTGGATCCAGAACTGGCTTGCCCAAAGGAGGCAGAGAGTGGGTATAGATGGGTCTTTTTCTAAATGGAGGTCGGTCACCAGTGCTGTGCCCCAGGGATCTGTTGTGGGACCCTTGCTGTTTGTCATTTTCATAAATGACCTGGATGAGGAAGTGGAGGGATGGGTTGGTAAGTTTGCCAACGACACGAAGGTTGGTGGGGTTGTGGATAGTCTGGAGGGATGTCAGAAGTTACAGAGGGACACAGATAGGATGCAAGACTGGGCGGAGAAGTGGCAGATGGACTTCAACCCAGATAAATGCGTAGTGGTCCATTTTGGCAGGTCAAATGGGATGAAGGAGTACAATATTAAGGGAAAGACTCTTAGTACTGTAGAGGATCAGAAGGATCTTGGGGTCCGGGTCCATAGGACTCTGAAATCGGCCCCACAGGTGGAGGAGGTGGTTAAGAAGGCGTATGGTGTGCTGGCCTTTATCAATCGAGGGATTGCGTTTAGGAGTCTGGGGATAATGATGCAGCTATATAAGACCCTCGTCAGACCCCACTTGGAGTACTGTGCTCAGTTCTGGTCGCCTCATTACAGGAAGGATGTGGAAAAAATTGAAAGGGTGCAGAGGCAATTTACAAGGATGTTGCCTGGATTGAGTGACATGCCTTAGGAGGATAGGCTGAGGGAGCTCAGTCTTTTCTCCTTGGAGAGACGTAGGATGAGAGGAGACCTAGTAGAGGTATATAAGGTGTTGAGAGGCATAGATCGGGTGGACTCTCAGAGGCTTTTTCCCAGGGTGGAAATGGCTGCTACGAGAGGACACAGGTTTGAGGTGCTGGGGGGTAGGTACAGTGGAAATGTTAGGGGGAAGTTTTTCACACAGAGGGTGGTGGGCGAGTGGAATCGGCTGCTGTCAGTGGTGGTGGAGGCAAACTCAATAGGGTCTTTTAAGAGATTCCTGGATGAGTACATGGGACTTAATAGGATGGAGGGTTATAGGTCGGCCTAAAAGGTCGGGATATGTTCGGCACAACTTGTGGGGCCGAAGGGCCTGTTTTGTGCTGTAGTTTTTCTATGTTTTTAAAGAATAGTATTCGTCATGTGCATACTGTGCCATTTCATCCAGTTTCGAATGGTTTGTTGGAGTGAGCTGTTCAACTCTGATGGAGAGTTTGAAGAGAATGGGAGGTGATCTTTTGAGTACAAAGCTCTCCAGATTTTTATTCCCTGTCACATCACACCAGAATTCACAACTGGGCTCTCGTCAGCGGAACTGTTTGGTAGAAGACTGCTTCATTTCAAGAGCAAAAGTAAGCAGGAGACAAGAGAAGCAGAAGGAAGAATACAGAGAGGCAGTTCAAACCAGATGATCAGGTTTACATTAGGAACTTTGGTAGTAACCAGAAGTGGTTACCATGAATAATTTTAAACCAGAGTGGACCAATATCTTGGGTCGTGAGACTGTGAAACAGAAGAGTTGTTTGCAGACACCAAGACCATATTCCACTGTGACTCAAGGCGAGTCAGGAAAAGTTTCAGATAACATGGCACAAAGTAATGCTGCTGTGGGGTCCACTACAAAGTGGTTCCTGTGTTTCCAAGTTTGCCAGTTGACTCTGCTGGGAGAGTGGAAATGGAACATTCATTTACAGATTCGTAATCTACCTTTTCATCTATAATTCCAGATCAACCGTTACAAGATTCACCCGTGGTTTGCATTGGTCACAACAAAATCGCAAAACTCCTCACAGATTCTTATATATGTTCAGACATTACTTTTGTTGTATTAGGGCATCACGGTGGCACAGTGGTTAGCGCTGCTGCCTCACAACGCCAGGGATCCAGGTTCAATTTTGGCCTTGGGTCACTGTCTGGAGTTTGCACGTTCTCCCTGCATCAGCGTGGGTTTCCTCCGCATGCTCTGGTTTCCTCCCAAACTCCAAAGATGTGCAGGCCAGGGGGATTGGCCATGCTAAATTGTTCCTTGATGTCCCCAAGATAGGTTAAGGGAGTTAGCGGGGCAAACTCATGGGGTTATGCGGTAAGCCTTTGGGTAAGAGTTGGTGCAGAGGTGATGAGCCGAATAGCTTCCTTCCGCACTGTAGATAATCTGTCCGAATACGAACGTGAAATTCGAGAGGGGAGAGGGTGGTGGAGAGAAGTGTTAGAGGGTTCTCATAAGTCTTTCTCCGATGTAATTGTCTTACTGGTGTCTGTTGAGGATTCTGAGCATGTGCGGGTTAGGGAGGGCATTTCAGTCTGCAAGAGAATGTTCTGCAAGCAAGGCCAGTTTTACTCATGCTCCTGTTTTCATAGTTATTGCTGTTCTGCTAAGTTGCAGTTAAACTTTGTTATTTATTTATATAAAAAAAGTAATTCTTTTAAAAACCATATTCAACTACCTGACTTCGGATCTCAGATTACCACAGGCCATCATGTCACTGGACCCCCACTGGATCCCCATGTCTGTGGATCCCCATTGGCCATCATTTCGCTGGATCCCCTTCGGTCCCCACATCTGTGGATTCCAATTGGCCATAATTTCATCAGATCCCCATTGGTGCCCATGTCTGTGCATCTGACCTATCATGTAATGCTGTAGGTTCACTCAGTCCCACACAGGTCTGTTGCAGATATGAATTCAGATCACTCACACTGGAAACTCTGGCAGTCACTGCAATTAATGGCTGCCTCGCCACCTGATGAGTTTGGATGTGAAACCAGCATATGAATGATTGAATGTCTGAACAAATCAATTAGATTGGCAGTACTGCTGGTGAGGTCATTGCTAACAGCTTAAACATAGCAGCCAAAGCCAAAGTGGAGATAGGCAATTTATTTAAGCAGCAGTTCAGAGTAGTCAGGGTGCTCCAACTCTGACGGAGCATACTTTGTATAAATTTGGTGCAAGATACTGAGTGAGGAAGGAGGTGGACAGAGATGTGAAGGAGGAGCATACAGAAGAGAACAGGAGCTGAAAAAACAGATGAGAGTCCTGATGGGCTGCATGGAGGCAAAAAGGAGTTAAAAAGCTGAGACTCTTTGCTACAGTGCATCTGGTCTGATTGACATCAATGGGAATACTGATCTATGGAACCTGATTGGAAGCAGGGGACAGGGAAGCAGAGTTTGGGAAATGAGGCTTCCCTTCCCTAGCATTCTGAATCTGGAGATACGATAGATCCGAAAATCCATTGGTTCATTCCAACGCACAGCCTAGCAAAGTCACCCGTCAGGGGGCAGGGAAGCCAATCGTTGTCAAGAAGAGCACAACATCTACCTGCAGCTTCTTCGGAATATCGAACCTTCGGATCAGGCATTTCAACCGAATTCATAGTCGGCAGTGGAGGAGGAGAAATCTTTTCCTGTTAAAACACAAAAGCAAATGGGAAAAACAAGTGAAAAAGGTTATTGAACAAAGACTGCAGACAGAGGGAGAGGGAACAGATAGTCTATCAAAAATAGGAAACAGGATACAGGAAAAAACTGACAGCAAACAACAGAATCAGGAACACACTGACTGTGAACAACAGGATCAGGAACACACTTACTGTATACAACAGGATCAGGAAAACACATTGTAAACAACAGGAGCAGCGACACAATAACCATAAACAACAGGATCAGGAACACACTGACTGTAAACAACAGAATCAGGAACACACTGACTGTAAACAACAGGATCAGGAACACACTGACTGTAAACAACAGGAGCAGCGACACAATAACCATAAACAACAGGATCAGGAACACACTGACTGTAAACAACAGGATCAGGAACACACTGACTGTAAACAACAGGAGCAGCGACACAATAACCATAAACAACAGGATCAGGAACACACTGACTGTAAACAACAGGATCAGGAACACACTGACTGTAAACAACAGGAGCAGCGACACAATAACCATAAACAACAGGATCAGGAACACACTGACTGTAAACAACAGGATCAGGAGCACACTGCCTGAAAACAAGAGGATCAGCAACACACAGACTGTAAACAACAGGATCAGGAGCACACTGCCTGAAAACAAGAGGATCAGGAACACAATGACTGTAAACAACAGGATCAGGAACACACTGACTGTAAACAACAGGATCAGGAACACAATGACTGTAAACAACAGGATCAGGAACACACTGACTGTAAACAACAGGATCAGGAACACACTGACTGTAAACAACAGGATCAGGAGCACACTGACTGTATACAAGAGGATCAGGAACACAATGACTGTAAACAAGAGGATCAGGAACACACTGACTGTAAACAACAGGATTAGGGGAACACTGCCTGTAAACAAGAGGATCAGGAACACACTGACTGTAAACAACAGGATCAGGAACACACTGATTGTAAACAACAGGATCAGGAGCACACTGACTGTATACAAAAGGATCAGGAACACAATGACTGTAAACAAGAGGATCAGGAACACACTGCCTGGAAACAAGAGGAACAGGAACACAATGACTGTAAACAACAGGATCAGGAACACACTGCTAGTAAACAACAGGATCAGGAAAACACTGATTGTAAACAACAGGATCACTGACACAATGGCCATAAACAACAGGATCAGGAACACACTGACTGTAAACAACAGGATCAGAGACACACCGACTGTAAACAACAGGATCAGGAACACACTGACTGTAAACAACAGGATCAGGAACACACTGACTGGAAACAACAGGATCAGGAACACACTGACTGTAAACAACAGAATCAGGAACACACTGACTGTAAACAACAGGATCAGGAACACACTGATTGTAAACAACAGAATCAGGAACACACTGAATGTAAACAACAGGATCAGGAACACACTGACTGGAAACAACAGGCTCAGGAACACACTGACTGTAAACAACAGAATCAGGAACACACTGACTGTAAACAACAGGATCAGGAACACACCGACAGTAAACAAAAGCATCAGGAACACACTGACTGTAAACAACAGCATCAGGAACACACTGACTGGAAACAACAGGATCAGGAACACACCGACTGTAAACAACAGGATCAGGAACACACTGACTGTAAACAACAGCATCAGGAACACACTGACTGTAAACAACAGGATCAGGAACACACTGACTGTAAACAACAGGATCAGGAACACACCGACTGTAAACAACAGGATCAGGAACACACTGACTGTAAACAACAGCATCAGGAACACACTGACTGTAAACAACAGCATCAGGAACACACTGACTGTAAACAACAGGATCAGGAACACACTGACTGTAAACAACAGGATCAGGAACACACTGACTGTAAACAACAGGATCAGGAACACACTGACTGTAAACAACAGGATCAGGAACACACTGACTGGAAACAACAGCATCAGGAACACACTGACTGTAAACAACAGAACCAGGAACACACCGACAGTAAGCAACAGGATCAGGAACACGCTGCCTGTATACAAGAGGATCAGCAACACACTGCCTGCAAAAAATAGGATTAGGAACACACTGACTGCAAACAACAGGATCAGGAACACACTGACTGTAAAACAACAGGATCAGGAACATACTGACTGTAAACAACAGGATCAGGAACATACTGATTGTAAACACCAGGATCAGGAACACACTGACTGTAAACAACAGCATCAGGAACACACTGACTGTAAACAACAGGATCAGGAACACACTGACTGTAAACAACAGGATCAGGAACATACTGATTGTAAACACCAGGATCAGGAACACGCTGACTGGAAACAACAGGATCAGGAACACACTGACTGTAAACAACAGGATCAGGAACACACTGATTGTAAACACCAGGATCAGCAACACACTGACTGTAAACAACAGGATCAGGAACACACTGACTGTAAAACAACAGGATCAGCAACACACTGACTGTAAACAACAGGATCAGGAACACACTGACTGTAAACAACAGCATCAGGAACACACTGACTGTAAAACAACAGGATCAGGAGCACACTGACTGTAAACAACAGGATCAGGAACATACTGATTGTAAACACCAGGATCAGCAACACACTGACTGTAAACAACAGGATCAGGAACACACTGCCAGTAAGCAACAGGATCAGGAACACGCTGCCTGTATACAAGAGGATCAGCAACACACTGACTGTAAACAACAGGATCAGGAACACACTGCCAGTAAGCAACAGGATCAGGAACACGCTGCCTGTATACAAGAGGATCAGCAACACACTGCCTGCAAAAAACAGGATTAGGAACACACTGACTGTAAACAACAGCATCAGGAACACACTGACTGTAAAACAACAGGATCAGGAACACACTGACTGTAAACAACAGCAACAGGAACACACTGACTGTAAACACCAGGATCAGGAACACACTGACTGTAAACACCAGGATCAGGAACACACTGGCTGTAAACAACAGGATCAGGAACACGCCGACTGTAAACAACAGGATCAGGAACACACTGCCAGTAAGCAACAGGATCAGGAACACGCTGCCTGTATACAAGAGGATCAGCAATACACTGCCTGCAAAAAACAGGATTAGGAACACACTGACTGTAAACAACAGCATCAGGAACACACTGACTGTAAACACCAGGATCAGGAACACACTGACTGTAAACAACAGCATCAGGAACACACTGACTGTAAAACAACAGGATCAGGAACACACTGACTGTAAACAACAGCAACAGGAACACACTGACTGTAAACACCAGGATCAGGAACACACTGACTGTAAACACCAGGATCAGGAACACACTGGCTGTAAACAACAGGATCAGGAACACACCGACTGTAAACACCAGAATCAGGGACACACTGACTGTAAACAACAGGATCAGGAACACACTGGCTGTAAACAACAGAATCAGCGACACAATAAGCTCAAACAACAGAATCAGGAACACACTGACTGTGAACAACAGCATCAGGAACACACTGACTGTAAACAACAGAATCAGGAACGCACTGAGTGTAAACAACAGGATCAGGAACACACTGACTGTAAACAACAGGATCAGGAACACACTGACTGGAAACAACAGAATCAGGAACACACAGTGTAAACAACAGGATCAGGAACACACTGACCGTAAACAACAGGATCAGGAACACACTGACTGTAAACAACAGAATCAGGAACACACTGACTGTAAACAACAGCATCAGGAACACACTGACTGCAAACAACAGGATCAGGAACACGCTGACTGTAAACAACAGGATCAGAAACACACTGACTGTAAACAACAGGATCAGGGACACACTGACTGTAAGCAACAGGATCAGGGACATACTGACTGTAAACATCAGAATCAGGGACACACTGATTGTAAACAACAGGATCAGGAACACACACACTGTAAACACCAGAATCAGAGACACACTGGCTGTAAACAACAGAATCAGCGACACAATAAGCTCAAACAACAGAATCAGGAACACACTGACTGTAAACAACAGGATCAGGAACACACTGACTGTAAACAACAGCATCAGGAACACACTGACTGTAAACAACAGAATCAGGAACACACTGACTGTAAACAACAGCATCAGGAACACACTGACTGTAAACAACAGGATCAGGGATACACTGAGTGTAAACACCAGAATCAGGAACACACTGACTGTAAACAACAGAATCAGCGACACAATAAGCTCAAACAACAGAATCAGGAACACACTGACTGTAAACAACAGAATCAGGAACACACTGACTGTAAACAACAGGATCAGGAACACACTGACTGTAAACAACAGGATCTGGGACACACTGACTGTAAACAACAGCATCAGAAACACACTGACTGTAAACAAGAGGATCAGGGACACACTGACTATAAACAACAGAATCAGCGACACAATAAGCTCAAACAACAGAATCAGGGAAACACTGACTGTAAACAACAGAATCAGCGACACAATAAGCTCAAACAACAGAATCAGGGACACACTGACTGTAAACAACAGGATCAGGAACACACTGATTGTAAACAACAGGATCAGGAACACACTGACTGTAAACAACATGATCAGGAACACACTGACTGTAAACAACAGCATCAGGAACATACTGACTCTAAACAACAGGATCAGGAACACACTGTCTGTAAACAACAGCATCAGGAACACACTGAGTGTAAACAACAGGATCAGGAACACACTGACTGTAAACAACAGCATCAGGAAAGCACTGACTGTAAACAACAGCAAGAGGAACACACTGACTGTAAACAACAGCAAGAGGAACACACTGACTGTAAAACAACAGGATCAGGAACACACCAACCATAAGGCCAGTATCAGGAACACACTGACTCTGAACAACAAGATCAGCAACACACTGACGGTAAAATACAGGATCAGGAAAACACTGATTGGAAACAACAGGATCACTGACACAATGACCATAAACAACAGGATCAGGAACACACTGATTGTAAACAACAGAATCAGGAACACACTGACTGCAAACAACAGGATCAGGAACACACTGACTGTAAACAACAGGATCAGGGACACACTGACTGTAAACAACAGGATCAGGAACACACTGACTGTAAACAACAGGATCAGGAACACACTGATTGTAAACAACAGGATCAGGAACACACTGACACTAAACAACAGGATCAGGAACACACTGACACTAAACAACAGGATCAGAAACACACTGGCTGTAAACAACAGGATCAGGAACACACTGACACTAAACAACAGAATCAGGAACACAGTGACTGTAAACAACAGGATCAGGAACACGCTGACTGTAAACAACAGGATCAGGAACACACTGACTGGAAACAACAGGATCAGGGACACACTGATTGTAAACAACAGCATCAGGAACACACTGACTGTAAACAACAGGATCAGGAACACACTGCCAGTCAACAACAGGATCAGGAACACACTGACTGTAAACAACAGGATCAGGAACACACTGCCAGTAAACAACAGCATCAGGAAAACACTGATTGGAAACAACAGGATCAGGAACACACTGACTGTAAACAACAGGATCAGGAACACACTGACTGTAAACAACAGGATCAGGAACACACTGACTGGAAACAACAGGATCAGGAACACACTGCCAGTAAACAACAGGATCAGGAAAACACTGACTGTAAACAACAGGATCAGGAACACACTGACTGTAAACAACAGGATCAGCAACACACTGTAAACAACAGGATCAGGAACACACTGACTGCAAACAACAGGATCAGGAACACACTGACTGTAAACAACAGCATCAGCAACACACTGTAAACAACAGGATCAGGAACACACTGATTGGAAACAACAGGATCAGGAACACACTGACTGTAAACAACAGGATCAGGAACACACTGACTGTAAACAACAGGATCAGGAACACACTGCCAGTAAACAACAGGATCAGGAAAACACTGATTGGAAACCACAGGATCAGGAACACACTGACTGTAAACAACAGGATCAGGAACACACTGATTGGAAACAACAGGATCAGGAACACACTGACTGTAAACAACAGGATCAGGAACACACTGACTGTAAACAACAGGATCAGGTACATACTGACTGTAAACAACAGGATCAGGAACACACTGACTGTAAACAACAGGATCAGGAACACACTGACTGTAAACAACAGAATCAGGAACATACTGACTGTAAACAACAGGATCAGGAACACACTGACTGTAAACAACAGGATCAGGAACACACTGACTGTAAACAACAGCATCAGGAACACGCTGGTAATTATAGACCGGTTAGTCTAACTTCGGTGGTTGGTAAATTGATGGAAAAGGTCCTTAGGGATGGGATTTACGACCATTTAGAAAGATGCGGATGAGGGAGTGGGATAGCTTGATCTTGGTTTCAGATGAAGGTCGGCACAACATCGTGGGCCGAAGGGCCTGTTCTGTGCTGTAATGTTCTATGTTCTATGTAACAGGATCAGGAACACACTGACTGTAAGCAACAGCATCAGGAACACACCGACATTATACAACAGCATCAGGAACACACTGACTGTAAACAACAGGATCAGGAACACACTGACTGTAAACAACAGCAAGAGGAACACACTGACTGTAAACAACAGGATCAGGAACACACCATCCATAAGGCCAGTATCAGGAACACACTGACTGTAAAAAACAGGATCAGGAAAACACTGATTGGAAACAACAGGATCACTGACACAATGACCATAAACAACAGGATCAGGAACACACTGATTGTAAACAACAGGATCAGGAACACACTGACTGTAAACAACAGGATCAGGAACAGACTGATTGTAAACAACAGCATCAGGAACACACTGACTGTAAACAACAGGATCAGGAACACACGGACTGCAAACAACAGGATCAGGAACACACTGATTGTAAACAACAGAATCAGGAACACACTGACTGTAAACAACAGAATCGGGTACACACTGACTGTAAACAACAGGATCAGGAACACACTGACTGTAAACAACAGGATCAGCAACACACTGACTGGAAACAACAGGATCAGGAACACACTGACTGTAAACAACAGGATCAGGAACAGACTGACTGTAAACAACAGGATCAGGAACACACTGACTGTAAACAACAGGATCAGGAACACACTGACTGGAAACAACAGGATCAGGAACACACTGATTGTAAACAACAGAATCAGGAACACACTGACTGTAAACAACAGGATCAGGAACACACCGACAGTAAACAAAAGCATCAGGAACACACTGACTGTAAACAACAGCATCAGGAACACACTGACTGGAAACAACAGGATCAGGAACACACCGACTGTAAACAACAGGATCAGGAACACACTGACTGTAAACAACAGCATCAGGAACACACTGACTGTAAACAACAGGATCAGGAACACACTGACTGTAAACAACAGGATCAGGAACACACCGACTGTAAACAACAGGATCAGGAACACACTGACTGTAAACAACAGCATCAGGAACACACTGACTGTAAACAACAGGATCAGGAACACACTGACTGTAAACAACAGGATCAGGAACACACTTACTGTAAACAACAGGATCAGGAACACACTGACTGTAAACAACAGGATCAGGAACACACTGACTGTAAACAACAGGATCAGGAACACACTGACTGGAAACAACAGCATCAGGAACACACTGACTGTAAACAACAGAACCAGGAACACACCGACAGTAAGCAACAGGATCAGGAACACGCTGCCTGTATACAAGAGGATCAGGAACACACTGACTGTAAACAACAGGATCAGGAACACACCGACTGTAAACAACAGGATCAGGAACACACTGACTGTAAACAACAGCATCAGGAACACACTGACTGTAAACAACAGGATCAGGAACACACTGACTGTAAACAACAGCATCAGGAACACACTGACTGTAAACAACAGGATCAGGAACACACTGACTGTAAACAACAGGATCAGGAACACACCGACTGTAAACAACAGGATCAGGAACACACTGACTGTAAACAACAGCATCAGGAACACACTGACTGTAAACAACAGGATCAGGAACACACTGACTGTAAACAACAGGATCAGGAACACACTGACTGTAAACAACAGGATCAGGAACACACTGACTGTAAACAACAGGATCAGGAACACACTGACTGTAAACAACAGGATCAGGAACACACTGACTGGAAACAACAGCATCAGGAACACACTGACTGTAAACAACAGCATCAGGAACACACTGACTGTAAACAACAGGATCAGGAACACACTGACTGTAAACAACAGGATCAGGAACACACCGACTGTAAACAACAGGATCAGGAACACACTGACTGTAAACAACAGCATCAGGAACACACTGACTGTAAACAACAGGATCAGGAACACACTGACTGTAAACAACAGGATCAGGAACACACTGACTGTAAACAACAGGATCAGGAACACACTGACTGTAAACAACAGGATCAGGAACACACTGACTGTAAACAACAGGATCAGGAACACACTGACTGGAAACAACAGCATCAGGAACACACTGACTGTAAACAACAGAACCAGGAACACACCGACAGTAAGCAACAGGATCAGGAACACGCTGCCTGTATACAAGAGGATCAGCAACACACTGCCTGCAAAAAATAGGATTAGGAACACACTGACTGCAAACAACAGGATCAGGAACACACTGACTGTAAAACAACAGGATCAGGAACACACTGACTGGAAACAACAGGATCAGGAACACACTGACTGTAAACAACAGGATCAGGAACACACTGACTGGAAACAACAGGATCAGGAACACACAGACTGTAAACAACAGGATCAGGAGCACACTGATTGGAAACAACAGGATCAGGAACACACTGACTGTAAACAACAGGATCAGGAGCACACTGATTGGAAACAACAGGATCAGGAACACACTGACTGTAAACAACAGCATCAGCAACACACTGTAAACAACAGGATCAGGAACACACTGATTGGAAACAACAGGATCAGGAACACACTGACTGTAAACAACAGGATCAGGAACACACTGACTGTAAACAACAGGATCAGGAACACACTGACTGTAAACAACAGGATCAGGAACACACTGACTGTAAAACAACAGGATCAGGAACACACTGACTGGAAACAACAGGATCAGGAACACACTGACTGTAAACAACAGGATCAGGAACACACTGACTGGAAACAACAGGATCAGGAACACACAGACTGTAAACAACAGGATCAGGAGCACACTGATTGGAAACAACAGGATCAGGAACACACTGACTGTAAACAACAGGATCAGGAGCACACTGATTGGAAACAACAGGATCAGGAACACACTGACTGTAAACAACAGGATCAGGAACACACCGACTGTAAACAACAGGATCAGGAACACACTGACTGTAAACAACAGGATCAGGAACACACTGACTGTAAACAACAGAATCAGGAACACACTGACTGTAAACAACAGCATCAGGAACACACTGACTGTAAACAACAGCATCAGGAACACACTGACTGTAAACAACAGAATCGGGAACACACTGACTGTAAGCAACAGCATCAGGAACACACCGACAGTATACAACAGCATCAGGAACACACTGACTGTAAACAACAGGATCAGGAACACACTGACTGTAAACAACAGGATCAGGAACACACTGACTGTAAGCAACAGCATCAGGAACACACCGACAGTATACAACAGCATCAGGAACATACTGATTGTAAACACCAGGATCAGGAACACACTGACTGGAAACAACAGGATCAGGAACACACTGACTGTAAACAACAGGATCAGGAACACACCGACTGTAAACAACAGGATCAGGAACACACTGACTGTAAACAACAGCATCAGGAACACACTGACTGTAAACAACAGGATCAGGAACACACTGACTGTAAACAACAGGATCAGGAACACACTGACTGTAAACAACAGGATCAGGAACACACTGACTGTAAACAACAGGATCAGGAACACACTGACTGTAAACAACAGGATCAGGAACACACTGACTGGAAACAACAGCATCAGGAACACACTGACTGTAAACAACAGCATCAGGAACACACTGACTGTAAACAACAGGATCAGGAACACACTGACTGTAAACAACAGGATCAGGAACACACCGACTGTAAACAACAGGATCAGGAACACACTGACTGTAAACAACAGCATCAGGAACACACTGACTGTAAACAACAGGATCAGGAACACACTGACTGTAAACAACAGGATCAGGAACACACTGACTGTAAACAACAGGATCAGGAACATACTGACTGTAAACAACAGGATCAGGAACACACTGATTGTAAACACCAGGATCAGCAACACACTGACTGTAAACAACAGGATCAGGAACACACTGACTGTAAAACAACAGGATCAGCAACACACTGACTGTAAACAACAGGATCAGGAACACACTGACTGTAAACAACAGCATCAGGAACACACTGACTGTAAACAACAGGATCAGGAACACACTGACTGTAAACAACAGCATCAGGAACACGCTGGTAATTATAGACCGGTTAGTCTGACTTCGGTGGTTGGTAAATTGATGGAAAAGGTCCTTAGGGATGGGATTTACGACCATTTAGAAAGATGCGGATGAGGGAGTGGGATAGCTTGATCTTGGTTTCAGATGAAGGTCGGCACAACATCGTGGGCCGAAGGGCCTGTTCTGTGCTGTAATGTTCTATGTTCTATGTAACAGGATCAGGAACACACTGACTGTAAGCAACAGCATCAGGAACACACCGACAGTATACAACAGCATCAGGAACACACTGACTGTAAACAACAGGATCAGGAACACACTGACTGTAAACAACAGCAAGAGGAACACACTGACTGTAAACAACAGGATGAGGAACACACCATCCATAAGGCCAGTATCAGGAACACACTGACTGTAAAAAACAGGATCAGGAAAACACTGATTGGAAACAACAGGATCACTGACACAATGACCATAAACAACAGGATCAGGAACACACTGATTGTAAACAACAGGATCAGGAACACACTGACTGTAAACAACAGGATCAGGAACAGACTGATTGTAAACAACAGCATCAGGAACACACTGACTGTAAACAACAGGATCAGGAACACACTGACTGGAAACAACAGGATCAGGAACACACTGATTGTAAACAACAGAATCAGGAACACACCGACTGTAAACAACAGGATCAGGAACACACTGACTGTAAACAACAGCATCAGGAACACACTGACTGTAAACAACAGGATCAGGAACACACTGACTGGAAACAACAGGATCAGGAACACACTGACTGTAAACAACAGAACCAGGAACACACCGACAGTAAGCAACAGGATCAGGAACACGCTGCCTGTATACAAGAGGATCAGCAACACACTGCCTGCAGAAAATAGGATTAGGAACACACTGACTGCAAACAACAGGATCAGGAACACACTGACTGTAAAACAACAGGATCAGGAACACACTGACTGTAAACAACAGGATCAGGAACATACTGATTGTAAACACCAGGATCAGGAACACACTGACTGTAAACAACAGCATCAGGAACACACTGACTGTAAACAACAGGATCAGGAACACACTGACTGTAAACAACAGGATCAGGAACATGCTGATTGTAAACACCAGGATCAGGAACACGCTGACTGTAAACAACAGGATCAGGAACATACTGATTGTAAACACCAGGATCAGGAACACGCTGACTGTAAACAACAGGATCAGGAACACACTGACTGTAAACAACAGGATCAGGAACACACTGATTGTAAACACCAGGATCAGCAACACACTGACTGTAAACAACAGGATCAGGAACACACTGACTGTAAAACAACAGGATCAGCAACACACTGACTGTAAACAACAGGATCAGGAACACACTGACTGTAAACAACAGCATCAGGAACACACTGACTGTAAAACAACAGGATCAGGAGCACACTGACTGTAAACAACAGGATCAGGAACATACTGATTGTAAACACCAGGATCAGCAACACACTGACTGTAAACAACAGGATCAGGAACATACTGATTGTAAACAACAGGATCAG
Source organism: Mustelus asterias (assembly GCF_964213995.1). Classification (NCBI taxonomy): domain Eukaryota; kingdom Metazoa; phylum Chordata; class Chondrichthyes; order Carcharhiniformes; family Triakidae; genus Mustelus; species Mustelus asterias. Next base: position 66,589,045 of record NC_135809.1, on the reverse strand, counting down.
GAACACACTGCCAGTAAGCAACAGGATCAGGAACACGCTGCCTGTATACAAGAGGATCAGCAACACACTGACTGTAAACAACAGGATCAGGAACACACTGCCAGTAAGCAAGAGGATCAGGAACACGCTGCCTGTATACAAGAGGATCAGCAACACACTGCATGCAAAAAACAGGATTAGGAACACACTGACTGTAAACAACAGCATCAGGAACACACTGACTGTAAAACAACAGGATCAGGAACACACTGACTGTAAACAACAGGATCAGGAACATACTGATTGTAAACACCAGGATCAGGAACACACTGACTGTAAACAACAGCATCAGGAACACACTGACTGTAAACAACAGGATCAGGAACACACTGACTGTAAACAACAGGATCAGGAACATACTGATTGTAAACACCAGGATCAGGAACACGCTGACTGTAAACAACAGGATCAGGAACACACTGACTGTAAACAACAGGATCAGGAACATACTGATTGTAAACACCAGGATCAGGAACACGCTGACTGTAAACAACAGGATCAGGAACACACTGACTGTAAACAACAGGATCAGGAACACACTGATTGTAAACACCAGGATCAGCAACACACTGACTGTAAACAACAGGATCAGGAACACACTGACTGTAAAACAACAGGATCAGTAACACACTGACTGTAAACAACAGGATCAGGAACACACTGACTGTAAACAACAGCATCAGGAACACACTGACTGTAAAACAACAGGATCAGGAGCACACTGACTGTGAACAACAGGATCAGGAACATACTGATTGTAAACACCAGGATCAGCAACACACTGACTGTAAACAACAGGATCAGGAACATACTGATTGTAAACAACAGGATCAGGAACACACTGCCAGTAACCAACAGGATCAGGAACACGCTGCCTGTATACAAGAGGATCAGCAACACACTGACTGTAAACAACAGGATCAGGAACACACTGCCAGTAAGCAACAGGATCAGGAACACGCTGCCTGTATACAAGAGGATCAGCAACACACTGCCTGCAAAAAACAGGATTAGGAACACACTGACTGTAAACAACAGCATCAGGAACACACTGACTGTAAAACAACAGGATCAGGAACACACTGACTGTAAACAACAGCAACAGGAACACACTGACTGTAAACACCAGGATCAGGAACACACTGACAGTAAACACCAGGATCAGGAACACACTGGCTGTAAACAACAGGATCAGGAACACACCGACTGTAAACAACAGGATCAGGAACACACTGACTGTAAACAACAGGATCAGGAACACACCGACTGTAAACAACAGGATCAGGAACACACTGGCTGTAAACAACAGGATCAGGAACACACCGACTGTAAACAACAGGATCAGGAACACACTGACTGTAAACAGGATCAGGAACACACCGACTGTAAACACCAGAATCAGGGACACACTGACTGTAAACAACAGGATCAGGAACACACTGGCTGTAAACAACAGAATCAGCGACACAATAAGCTCAAACAACAGGATCAGGAACACACTGCCAGTAAACAACAGGATCAGGAAAACACTGATTGGAAAAAACAGGATCAGGAACACACTGACTGTAAACAACAGGATCAGGAACACACTGACTGTAAACAACAGGATCAGGAACACACTGACTGTAAACAACAGGATCAGGAACACACTGACTGTAAACAACAGGATCAGGAACACACTGACTGTAAACAACAGGATCAGGAACACACTGACTGTAAACAACAGGATCAGGAACACACTGCCAGTAAACAACAGGATCAGGAAAACACTGACTGTAAACAACAGGATCAGGAACACACTGACTGTAAACAACAGGATCAGCAACACACTGTAAACAACAGGATCAGGAACACACTGACTGCAAACAACAGGATCAGGAACACACTGACTGTAAACAACAGCATCAGCAACACACTGTAAACAACAGGATCAGGAACACACTGATTGGAAACAACAGGATCAGGAACACACTGACTGTAAACAACAGGATCAGGAACACACTGACTGTAAACAACAGGATCAGGAACACACTGATTGGAAACCACAGGATCAGGAACACACTGACTGTAAACAACAGGATCAGGAACACACTGACTGTAAACAACAGGATCAGGAACACACTGACTGTAAACAACAGGATCAGGAACACACTGACTGTAAACAACAGGATCAGGAACACACCGACTGTAAACAACAGGATCAGGTACATACTGACTGTAAACAACAGGATCAGGAACACACTGACTGTAAACAACAGGATCAGGAACACACTGACTGTAAACAACAGGATCAGGAACACACTGACTGGAAACAACAGGATCAGGAACACACAGACTGTAAACAACAGGATCAGGAGCACACTGATTGGAAACAACAGGATCAGGAACACACTGACTGTAAACAACAGGATCAGGAGCACACTGATTGGAAACAACAGGATCAGGAACACACTGACTGTAAACAACAGGATCAGGAACACACCGACTGTAAACAACAGGATCAGGAACACACTGACTGTAAACAACAGGATCAGGAACACACTGACTGTAAACAACAGGATCAGGAACACACTGACTGTAAACAACAGAATCAGGAACACACTGACTGTAAACAACAGCATCAGGAACACACTGACTGTAAACAACAGGATCAGGAACACACTGACTGTAAACAACAGGATCAGGAACACACTGACTGTAAACAACAGAATCAGGAACACACTGACTGTAAACAACAGAATCAGGAACACACTGACTGTAAACAACAGGATCAGGAACACACTGACTGTAAACAACAGAATCAGGAACACACTGACTGTAAACAACAGGATCAGGAACACACTGACTGTAAACAACAGCATCAGGAACACGCTGGTAATTATAGACCGGTTAGTCTGACTTCGGTGGTTGGTAAATTGATGGAAAAGGTCCTTAGGGATGGGATTTACGACCATTTAGAAAGATGCGGATGAGGGAGTGGGATAGCTTGATCTTGGTTTCAGATGAAGGTCGGCACAACATCGTGGGCCGAAGGGCCTGTTCTGTGCTGTAATGTTCTATGTTCTATGTAACAGGATCAGGAACACACTGACTGTAAGCAACAGCATTCAGGAACACACCAACAGTATACAACAGCATCAGGAACACACTGACTGTAAACAACAGGATCAGGAACACACTGACTGTAAACAACAGCAAGAGGAACACACTGACTGTAAACAACAGGATCAGGAACACACCATCCATAAGGCCAGTATCAGGAACACACTGACTGTAAAAAACAGGATCAGGAAAACACTGATTGGAAACAACAGGATCACTGACACAATGACCATAAACAACAGGATCAGGAACACACTGATTGTAAACAACAGGATCAGGAACACACTGACTGTAAACAACAGGATCAGGAACAGACTGATTGTAAACAACAGCATCAGGAACACACTGACTGTAAACAACAGGATCAGGAACAGACTGATTGTAAACAACAGCATCAGGAACACACTGACTGTAAACAACAGGATCAGGAACACACTGACTGTAAACAACAGGATCAGGAACACACTGACTGGAAACAACAGGATCAGGAACACACCGACTGTAAACAACAGAATCAGGAACACACTGACTGTAAACAACAGGATCAGGAACACACCGACTGTAAACAACAGGATCAGGAACACACTGACTGTAAACAACAGGATCAGGAACACACTGCCTGTAAACAACAGGATCAGGAACATACTGATTGTAAACAACAGGATCAGGAACACACTGACTGTAAACAACAGGATCAGGAACACACCGACTGTAAACAACAGGATCAGGAACACACTGACTGTAAACAACAGGATCAGGAACACACTGCCTGTAAACAACAGGATCAGGAACATACTGATTGTAAACAACAGGATCAGGAACACACTGCCAGTAAGCAACAGGATCAGGAACACGCTGCCTGTATACAAGAGGATCAGCAACACACTGACTGTAAACAACAGGATCAGGAACACACTGCCAGTGAGCAACAGGATCAGGAACACGCTGCCTGTATACAAGAGGATCAGCAACACACTGCATGCAAAAAACAGGATTAGGAACACACTGACTGTAAACAACAGCATCAGGAACACACTGACTGTAAAACAACAGGATCAGGAACACACTGACTGTAAACAACAGGATCAGGAACATACTGATTGTAAACACCAGGATCAGGAACACACTGACTGTAATCAACAGCATCAGGAACACACTGACTGTAAACAACAGGATCAGGAACACACTGACTGTAAACAACAGGATCAGGAACATACTGATTGTAAACACCAGGATCAGGAACACGCTGACTGTAAACAACAGGATCAGGAACACACTGACTGTAAACAACAGGATCAGGAACATACTGATTGTAAACACCAGGATCAGGAACACGCTGACTGTAAACAACAGGATCAGGAACACACTGATTGTAAACACCAGGATCAGCAACACACTGACTGTAAACAACAGGATCAGGAACACACTGACTGTAAAACAACAGGATCAGCAACACACTGACTGTAAACAACAGGATCAGGAACACACTGACTGTAAACAACAGCATCAGGAACACACTGACTGTAAAACAACAGGATCAGGAGCACACTGACTGTGAACAACAGGATCAGGAACATACTGATTGTAAACACCAGGATCAGCAACACACTGACTGTAAACAACAGGATCAGGAACACACTGCCAGTAAGCAACAGGATCAGGAACACGCTGCCTGTATACAAGAGGATCAGCAACACACTGCCTGCAAAAAACAGGATTAGGAACACACTGACTGTAAACAACAGCATCAGGAACACACTGACTGTAAAACAACAGGATCAGGAACACACTGACTGTAAACAACAGCAACAGGAACACACTGACTGTAAACACCAGGATCAGGAACACACTGACAGTAAACACCAGGATCAGGAACACACTGGCTGTAAACAACAGGATCAGGAACACACCGACTGTAAACAACAGGATCAGGAACACACTGACTGTAAACAACAGGATCAGGAACACACTGACTGTAAACAACAGGATCAGGAACAGACTGATTGTAAACAACAGCATCAGGAACACACTGACTGTAAACAACAGGATCAGGAACACACTGACTGTAAACAACAGGATCAGGAACACACTGACTGGAAACAACAGGATCAGGAACACACCGACTGTAAACAACAGAATCAGGAACACACTGACTGTAAACAACAGCATCAGGAACACACTGACTGTAAACAACAGGATCAGGAACACACTGACTGTAAACAACAGGATCAGGAACACACCGACTGTAAACAACAGGATCAGGAACACACTGACTGTAAACAACAGGATCAGGAACACACTGACTGTAAACAACAGGATCAGGAACACACTGACTGTAAACAACAGGATCAGGAACACACTGACTGTAAACAACAGGAACAGGAACACACTGACTGTAAACAACAGGATCAGGAACACACTGACAGGAAACAACAGCATCAGGAACACACTGACTGTAAACAACAGAACCAGGAACACACCGACAGTAAGCAACAGGATCAGGAACACGCTGCCTGTATACAAGAGGATCAGCAACACACTGCCTGCAAAAAATAGGATCAGGAACACACTGACTGTAAAACAACAGGATCAGGAACACACTGACTGTAAACAACAGGACCAGGAACATACTGATTGTAAACACCAGGATCAGGAACACACTGACTGTAAACAACAGCATCAGGAACACACTGACTGTAAACAACAGGATCAGGAACACACGGACTGTAAACAACAGGATCAGGAACATACTGATTGTAAACACCAGGATCAGGAACACGCTGACTGTAAACAACAGGATCAGGAACATACTGATTGTAAACACCAGGATCAGGAACACGCTGACTGTAAACAACAGGATCAGGAACACACTGACTGTAAACAACAGGATCAGGAACACACTGATTGTAAACACCAGGATCAGCAACACACTGACTGTAAACAACAGGATCAGGAACACACTGACTGTAAAACAACAGGATCAGCAACACACTGACTGTAAACAACAGGATCAGGAACACACTGACTGTAAACAACAGCATCAGGAACACACTGACTGTAAAACAACAGGATCAGGAGCACACTGACTGTAAACAACAGGATCAGGAACATACTGATTGTAAACACCAGGATCAGCAACACACTGACTGTAAACAACAGGATCAGGAACATACTGATTGTAAACAACAGGATCAGGGACACACTGCCAGTAAGCAACAGGATCAGGAACACGCTGCCTGTATACAAGAGGATCAGCAACACACTGACTGTAAACAACAGGATCAGGAACACACTGACTGTAAACAACAGGATCAGGAACACACTGACTGTAAGCAACAGGATCAGGAACACGCTGCCTGTATACAAGAGGACCAGCAACACACTGCATGCAAAAAACAGGATTAGGAACACACTGACTGTAAACAACAGCATCAGGAACACACTGACTGTAAAACAACAGGATCAGGAACACACTGACTGTAAACAACAGGATCAGGAACATACTGATTGTAAACACCAGGATCAGGAACACACTGACTGTAAACAACAGCATCAGGAACACACTGACTGTAAACAACAGGATCAGGAACACACTGACTGTAAACAACAGGATCAGGAACATACTGATTGTAAACACCAGGATCAGGAACACGCTGACTGTAAACAACAGGATCAGGAACACACTGACTGTAAACAACAGGATCAGGAACACACTGATTGTAAACACCAGGATCAGGAACACGCTGACTGTAAACAACAGGATCAGGAACACACTGACTGTAAACAACAGGATCAGGAACACACTGATTGTAAACACCAGGATCAGCAACACACTGACTGTAAACAACAGGATCAGGAACACACTGACTGTAAAACAACAGGATCAGCAACACACTGACTGTAAACAACAGGATCAGGAACACACTGACTGTAAACAACAGCATCAGGAACACACTGACTGTAAAACAACAGGATCAGGAGCACACTGACTGTGAACAACAGGATCAGGAACATACTGATTGGAAACACCAGGATCAGCAACACACTGACTGTAAACAACAGGATCAGGAACATACTGATTGTAAACAACAGGATCAGGAACACACTGCCAGTAAGCAACAGGATCAGGAACACGCTGCCTGGAAACAAGAGGATCAGCAACACACTGACTGTAAACAACAGGATCAGGAACACACTGCCAGTAAGCAACAGGATCAGGAACACGCTGCCTGTATACAAGAGGATCAGCAACACACTGCCTGCAAAAAACAGGATTAGGAACACACTGACTGTAAACAACAGCATCAGGAACACACTGACTGTAAAACAACAGGATCAGGAACACACTGACTGTAAACAACAGCAACAGGAACACACTGACTGTAAACACCAGGATCAGGAACACACTGACAGTAAACACCAGGATCAGGAACACACTGGCTGTAAACAACAGGATCAGGAACACACCGACTGTAAACAACAGGATCAGGAACACACTGACTGTGAACAACAGGATCAGGAACACACCGACTGTAAACAACAGGATCAGGAACACACTGGCTGTAAACAACAGGATCAGGAACACACCGACTGTAAACAACAGGATCAGGAACACACTGCCAGTAAGCAACAGGATCAGGAACACGCTGCCTGGATACAAGAGGATCAGCAACACACTGCCTGCAAAAAACAGGATTAGGAACACACTGACTGTAAACAACAGCATCAGGAACACACTGACTGTAAAACAACAGGATCAGGAACACACTGACTGTAAACAACAGCAACAGGAACACACTGACTGTAAACACCAGGATCAGGAACACACTGACTGTAAACACCAGGATCAGGAACACACTGGCTGTAAACAGGATCAGGAACACACCGACTGTAAACACCAGAATCAGGGACACACTGACTGTAAACAACAGGATCAGGAACACACTGGCTGTAAACAACAGAATCAGCGACACAATAAGCTCAAACAACAGAATCAGGAACACACTGACTGTGAACAACAGCATCAGCAACACACTGACTGTAAACAACAGAATCAGGAACGCACTGAGTGTAAACAACAGGATCAGGAACACACTGACTGTAAACAACAGGATCAGGAACACACTGACTGTAAACAACAGAATCAGGAACACACTGACTGTAAACAACAGCATCAGGAACACACTGACTGCAAACAACAGGATCAGGAACACGCTGACTGTAAACAACAGGATCAGAAACACACTGACTGTAAACACCAGAATCAGGAACACACTGACTGTAAACAACAGGATCAGGGACACACTGACTGTACGCAACAGGATCAGGGACATACTGACTGTAAACACCAGAATCAGGGACACACTGATTGTAAACAACAGGATCAGGAACACACACACTGTAAACACCAGAATCAGGGACACACTGGCTGTAAACAACAGAATCAGCGACACAATAAGCTCAAACAACAGAATCAGGAACACACTGACTGTAAACACCAGAATCAGGAACACACTGACTGTAAACAACAGAATCAGGAACACACTGACTGTAAACAACAGGATCAGGAACACACTGACTGTAAACAACAGGATCAGGAACACACTGACTGTAAACAACAGCATCAGGAACACACTGACTGTAAACAACAGGATCAGGAACACACTGACTGTAAGCAACAGGATCAGGAACACGCTGCCTGTATACAAGAGGACCAGCAACACACTGCATGCAAAAAACAGGATTAGGAACACACTGACTGTAAACAACAGCATCAGGAACACACTGACTGTAAAACAACAGGATCAGGAACACACTGACTGTAAACAACAGGATCAGGAACATACTGATTGTAAACACCAGGATCAGGAACACACTGACTGTAAACAACAGCATCAGGAACACACTGACTGTAAACAACAGGATCAGGAACACACTGACTGTAAACAACAGGATCAGGAACATACTGATTGTAAACACCAGGATCAGGAACACGCTGACTGTAAACAACAGGATCAGGAACACACTGACTGTAAACAACAGGATCAGGAACACACTGATTGTAAACACCAGGATCAGGAACACGCTGACTGTAAACAACAGGATCAGGAACACACTGACTGTAAACAACAGGATCAGGAACACACTGATTGTAAACACCAGGATCAGCAACACACTGACTGTAAACAACAGGATCAGGAACACACTGACTGTAAAACAACAGGATCAGCAACACACTGACTGTAAACAACAGGATCAGGAACACACTGACTGTAAACAACAGCATCAGGAACACACTGACTGTAAAACAACAGGATCAGGAGCACACTGACTGTGAACAACAGGATCAGGAACATACTGATTGGAAACACCAGGATCAGCAACACACTGACTGTAAACAACAGGATCAGGAACATACTGATTGTAAACAACAGGATCAGGAACACACTGCCAGTAAGCAACAGGATCAGGAACACGCTGCCTGGAAACAAGAGGATCAGCAACACACTGACTGTAAACAACAGGATCAGGAACACACTGCCAGTAAGCAACAGGATCAGGAACACGCTGCCTGTATACAAGAGGATCAGCAACACACTGCCTGCAAAAAACAGGATTAGGAACACACTGACTGTAAACAACAGCATCAGGAACACACTGACTGTAAAACAACAGGATCAGGAACACACTGACTGTAAACAACAGCAACAGGAACACACTGACTGTAAACACCAGGATCAGGAACACACTGACAGTAAACACCAGGATCAGGAACACACTGGCTGTAAACAACAGGATCAGGAACACACCGACTGTAAACAACAGGATCAGGAACACACTGACTGTGAACAACAGGATCAGGAACACACCGACTGTAAACAACAGGATCAGGAACACACTGGCTGTAAACAACAGGATCAGGAACACACCGACTGTAAACAACAGGATCAGGAACACACTGCCAGTAAGCAACAGGATCAGGAACACGCTGCCTGGATACAAGAGGATCAGCAACACACTGCCTGCAAAAAACAGGATTAGGAACACACTGACTGTAAACAACAGCATCAGGAACACACTGACTGTAAAACAACAGGATCAGGAACACACTGACTGTAAACAACAGCAACAGGAACACACTGACTGTAAACACCAGGATCAGGAACACACTGACTGTAAACACCAGGATCAGGAACACACTGGCTGTAAACAGGATCAGGAACACACCGACTGTAAACACCAGAATCAGGGACACACTGACTGTAAACAACAGGATCAGGAACACACTGGCTGTAAACAACAGAATCAGCGACACAATAAGCTCAAACAACAGAATCAGGAACACACTGACTGTGAACAACAGCATCAGCAACACACTGACTGTAAACAACAGAATCAGGAACGCACTGAGTGTAAACAACAGGATCAGGAACACACTGACTGTAAACAACAGGATCAGGAACACACTGACTGTAAACAACAGAATCAGGAACACACTGACTGTAAACAACAGCATCAGGAACACACTGACTGCAAACAACAGGATCAGGAACACGCTGACTGTAAACAACAGGATCAGAAACACACTGACTGTAAACACCAGAATCAGGAACACACTGACTGTAAACAACAGGATCAGGGACACACTGACTGTACGCAACAGGATCAGGGACATACTGACTGTAAACACCAGAATCAGGGACACACTGATTGTAAACAACAGGATCAGGAACACACACACTGTAAACACCAGAATCAGGGACACACTGGCTGTAAACAACAGAATCAGCGACACAATAAGCTCAAACAACAGAATCAGGAACACACTGACTGTAAACACCAGAATCAGGAACACACTGACTGTAAACAACAGAATCAGGAACACACTGACTGTAAACAACAGGATCAGGAACACACTGACTGTAAACAACAGGATCAGGAACACACTGACTGTAAACAACAGCATCAGGAACACACTGACTGTAAACAACAGAATCAGGAACACACTGACTGTAAACAACAGGATCAGGGACACACTGACTGTAAACACCAGAATCAGGAACACACTGGCTGTAAACAACAGAATCAGCGACACAATAAGCTCAAACAACAGAATCAGGGACACGCTGAGTGTAAACACCAGAATCAGGAACACACTGGCTGTAAACAACAGAATCAGCGACACAATAAGCTCAAACAACAGAATCAGGAACACACTGACTGTAAACAACAGGATCAGGGACACACTGACTGGAAACTCTGGTGCGGCCGCACTTGGAGTACTGTGTGCAGTTCTGGTCCCCACATTACAGGAAGGATGTGGAGGCTTTGGAGAGGGTGCAGAGGAGGTTTACCAGGATGTTGCCTGGTATGGAGGGGAGATCCTATGAGGAGAGGCTGAGGGATTTGGGATTGTTTTCGCTGGAAAGGCGGCGGCTAAGAGGGGATCTTATTGAAACATATAAGATGATTAGAGGTTTAGATAGGGTGGATAGTGATAGCCTTTTTCCTCTGATGGAGAAATCCAGCACGAGGGGGCATGGCTTTAAATTGAGGGGGGGTAGTTATAGAACCGATGTCAGGGGTAGGTTCTTTACCCAGAGGGTGGTGAGGGATTGGAATGCCCTGCCAGCATCAGCAGTAAATGCGCCTAGTTTGGGGGCGTTTAAGAGATCCGTAGATAGGTTCATGGACGAAAAGAAATTGGTTTAGGTTGGAGGGTCACAGTTTTTTTTTTAACTGGTCGGTGCAACATCGTGGGCCGAAGGGCCTGTTCTGCGCTGTAATGTTCTATGTTCTATGTTCTATGAAACAACAGAATCAGGGACACACTGACTGTAAACAACAGCATCAGGAACACACAGATTGTAAACAACAGGATCAGGAACACACTGACTGTAAACAACAGGATCAGGAACACACTGACTGTAAACAACAGAATCAGGGACACACTGACTGTAAACAACAGAATCAGGGACACACTGACTGTAAACAACAGAATCAGGAACACACTGACTGTAAACAACAGAATCAGGAACACACTGACTGTAAACAACAGGATCAGGAACACACTGACGGTAAACAACAGGATCAGGAACACACTGACTGTAAACAACAGCATCAGAAACACACTGACTGTAAACGAGAGGATCAGGAACACACTGACTGTAAACAACAGAATCAGGAACACACTGACTGTAAACAACAGAATCAGGAACACACTGACTGTAAACCACAGAATCAGCGACACAATAAGCTCAAACAACAGAATCAGGAACACACTGACTGTAAACAACAGGATCAGGAACACACTGACTGTAAACAACAGAATCAGGAACACACTGACTGTAAACAACAGAATCAGGAACACACTGACTGTAAACAACAGAATCAGGAACACACTGATTGTAAACAACAGGATCAGGAACACACTGACTGTAAACAACAGAAGCAGGAACACACTGACTGTAAACAACAGAATCAGGAACACACTGACTGTAAACAACAGGATCAGGAACACACTGACTGTAAACAACAGAAGCAGGAACACACTGACTGTAAACAACAGAATCAGGAACACACTGACTGTAAACAACAGGATCAGGAACACACTGACTGTAAACAACAGAAGCAGGAACACACTGACTGTAAACAACAGAATCAGGAACACACTGATTGTAAACAACAGAATCAGGGACACACTGACTGTAAACAACAGAATCAGCGACACAATAAGCTCAAACAACAGAATCAGGGACACACTGAGTGTAAACAACAGGATCAGGAACACACTGATTGTAAACAACAGAATCAGGAACACACTGATTGTAAACAACAGAATCAGGGACACACTGACTGTAAACAACAGAATCAGCGACACAATAAGCTCAAACAACAGAATCAGGGACACACTGAGTGTAAACAACAGGATCAGGAACACACTGATTGTAAACAACAGGATCAGGAACACACTGATTGTAAACAACAGGATCAGGAACACACTGATTGTAAACAACAGGATCAGGAACACACTGATTGTAAACAACAGGATCAGGAACACACTGAGTGTAAACAACAGGATCAGCGACACAATAAGCTCAAACAACAGAATCAGGGAAACACTGACTGTAAACAACAGAATCAGCGACACAATAAGCTCAAACAACAGAATCAGGGACACACTGACTGTAAACAACAGGATCAGGAACACACTGACTGTAAACAACAGGATCAGGAACACACTGACTGTAAACAACAGAATCAGCGACACAATAAGCTCAAACAACAGGATCAGGAACACACTGACTGAAAACAACAGAATCAGGAACACACTGACTGTAAACAACAGGATCAGGAACACACTGATTGGAAACAACAGGATCAGGAACACACTGACTGTAAACAACAGGATCAGGAACACACTGACTGTAAAACAACAGGATCAGGAACACACTGCCAGTAAACAACAGGATCAGGAACACACTGACTGTAAACAACAGGATCAGGAACACACTGCCAGTAAACAACAGGATCAGGAAAACACTGATTGGAAACAACAGGATCAGGAACACACTGACTGCAAACAACAGGATCAGCAACACACTGTAAACAACAGGATCAGGAACACACTGACAGTAAACAACAGGATCAGGAACACACTGACTGTAAACAACAGGATCAGGGACACACTGACTGTAAACAACAGGATCAGGAAAACACTGATTGGAAACAACAGGATCAGGAACACACTGACGGTAAACAACAGGATCAGGAACACACCGACTGTAAACAACAGGATCAGGAACACACTGACTGTAAACAACAGGATCAGGAACACACTGCCAGTAAACAACAGGATCAGGAAAACACTGATTGGAAACAACAGGATCAGGAACACACTGAATGTAAACAACAGGATCAGGAACACACTGACTGTAAACAACAGGATCAGCAACACACTGTAAACAACAGGATCAGGAACACACTGACTGTAAACAACAGGATCAGGAACACACTGACTGTAAAACAACAGGATCAGGAACACACTGCCAGTAAACAACAGGATCAGGAACACACTGACTGTAAACAACAGGATCAGGAACACACTGCCAGTAAACAACAGGATCAGGAAAACACTGATTGGAAACAACAGGATCAGGAACACACTGACTGTAAACAACAGGATCAGCAACACACTGTAAACAACAGGATCAGGAACACACTGACAGTAAACAACAGGATCAGGAACACACTGACTGTAAACAACAGGATCAGGGACACACTGACTGTAAACAACAGGATCAGGAAAACACTGATTGGAAACAACAGGATCAGGAACACACTGACGGTAAACAACAGGATCAGGAACACACTGACTGTAAACAACAGGATCAGGAACACACTGACTGTAAACAACAGGATCAGGAACACACTGCCAGTAAACAACAGGATCAGGAAAACACTGATTGGAAACAACAGGATCAGGAACACACTGAATGTAAACAACAGGATCAGGAACACACTGACTGTAAACAACAGGATCAGCAACACACTGTAAACAACAGGATCAGGAACACACTGACTGTAAACAACAGGATCAGGAACACACTGACTGTAAACAACAGGATCAGGAACACACTGCCAGTAAACAACAGGATCAGGAAAACACTGACTGTAAACAACAGGATCAGGAACACACTGACTGTAAAACAACAGGATCAGCAACACACTGACTGTAAACAACAGGATCAGGAACACACTGACTGTAAACAACAGGATCAGGAACACACTGACTGTAAACAACAGGATCAGCAACACACTGTAAACAACAGGATCAGGAACACACTGATTGGAAACAACAGGATCAGGAACACACTGACTGTAAACAACAGGATCAGGAACACACTGACTGTAAACAACAGGATCAGGAACACACTGCCAGTAAACAACAGGATCAGGAAAACACTGATTGGAAACCACAGGATCAGGAACACACTGACTGTAAACAACAGAATCAGCAACACACTGTAAACAACAGGATCAGGAACACACTGACTGTAAACAACAGGATCAGGAACACACTGACTGTAAACAACAGGATCAGGTACATACTGACTGTAAACAACAGGATCAGGAACACACTGACTGTAAACAACAGGATCAGGAACACACTGACTGTAAACAACAGGATCAGGAACACACTGACTGGAAACAACAGGATCAGGAACACACAGACTGTAAACAACAGGATCAGGAGCACACTGATTGGAAACAACAGGATCAGGAACACACTGACTGTAAACAACAGGATCAGGAACACACTGATTGGAAACAACAGGATCAGGAACACACTGACTGTAAACAACAGGATCAGGAACACACTGATTGGAAACAACAGGATCAGCAACACACTGGAAACAACAGGATCAGGAACACACTGACTGTAAAGAACAGGATCAGGAACACACTGACTGTAAAGAACAGGATCAGGAACACACTGACTGTAAACAACAGGATCAGCAACATACTGACTGTAAACAACAGGATCAGGAACATACTGATTGTAAACAACAGGATCAGGAACATACTGACTGTAAACAACAGGATCAGGAACACACAGACTGTGAACAACAGGATCAGGAACACACCGACTGTAAACAACAGGATCAGGAACACACAGACTGTAAACAACAGGATCAGGAACACACCGACTGTAAACAACAGGATCAGGAACACACTGACTGTAAACAACAGGATCAGGAACACACTGACTGTAAACAACAGAATCAGGAACACACTGACTGTAAACAACAGCATCAGGAACACACTGACTGTAAACAACAGGATCAGGAACACACTGACTGTAAACAACAGCATCAGGAACACGCTGGTAATTATAGACCGGTTAGTCTGACTTCGGTGGTTGGTAAATTGATGGAAAAGGTCCTTAGGGATGGGATTTACGACCATTTAGAAAGATGCGGATGAGGGAGTGGGATAGCTTGATCTTGGTTTCAGATGAAGGTCGGCACAACATCGTGGGCCGAAGGGCCTGTTCTGTGCTGTAATGTTCTATGTTCTATGTAACAGGATCAGGAACACACTGACTGTAAACAACAGCATCAGGAACACACCGACAGTATACAACAGCATCAGGAACACACTGACTGGAAACAACAGGATCAGGAACACACTGACTGTAAACAACAGCAAGAGGAACACACTGACTGTAAACAACAGGATCAGGAACACACCATCCATAAGGCCAGTATCAGGAACACACTGACTGTAAAAAACAGGATCAGGAAAACACTGTTTGGAAATAACAGGATCACTGACACAATGACCAGAAACAACAGGATCAGGAACACACTGATTGTAAACAACAGGATCAGGAACACACTGACTGTAAACAACAGGATCAGGAACACACTGACTGGAAACAACAGGATCAGGAACACACTGACTGTAAACAACAGAATCAGGAACACACTGACTGTAAACAACAGGATCAGGAACACACTGATTGTAAACAACAGAATCAGGAACACACTGAATGTAAACAACAGGATCAGGAACACACTGACTGGAAACAACAGGATCAGGAACACACTGACTGTAAACAACAGAATCAGGAACACACTGACTGTTAACAACAGGATCAGGAACAGACTGATTGTAAACAACAGCATCAGGAACACACTGACTGTAAACAACAGGATCAGGAACACACTGACTGTAAACAACAGGATCAGGAACACACTGATTGGAAACAACAGAATCAGGAACACACTGACTGTAAACAACAGAATCAGGAACACACTGACTGTAAACAACAGGATCAGGAACACACTGACTGTAAACAACAGGATCAGGAACACACTGATTGTAAACAACAGAATCAGGAACACACCGACAGTAAACAAAAGCATCAGGAACACACTGACTGGAAACAACAGGATCAGGAACACACCGACTGTAAACAACAGGATCAGGAACACACTGACTCTAAACAACAGCATCAGGAACACACTGACTGTAAACAACAGGATCAGGAACACACTGACTGTAAACAACAGGATCAGGAACACACCGACTGTAAACAACAGGATCAGGAACACACTGACTGTGAACAACAGCATCAGGAACACACTGACTGTAAACAACAGCATCAGGAACACACTGACTGTAAACAACAGGATCAGGAACACACTGACTGTAAACAACAGGATCAGGAACACACTGACTGTAAACAACAGGATCAGGAACACACTGACTGTAAACAACAGGATCAGGAACACACTGACTGGAAACAACAGCATCAGGAACACACTGACTGTAAACAACAGAACCAGGAACACACCGACAGTAAGCAACAGGATCAGGAACACGCTGCCTGTATACAGGAGGATCAGCAACACACTGCCTGCAAAAAATAGGATTAGGAACACACTGACTGCAAACAACAGGATCAGGAACACACTGACTGTAAAACAACAGGATCAGGAACACACTGACTGTAAACAACAGGATCAGGAACATACTGATTGTAAACACCAGGATCAGGAACACACTGACTGTAAACAACAGCATCAGGAACACACTGACTGTAAACAACAGGATCAGGAACACACTGACTGTAAACAACAGGATCAGGAACATACTGATTGTGAACACCAGGATCAGGAACACGCTGACTGTAAACAACAGGATCAGGAACACACTGACTGTAAACAACAGGATCAGGAACATACTGATTGTAAACACCAGGATCAGGAACACGCTGACTGTAAACAACAGGATCAGGAACACACTGATTGTAAACACCAGGATCAGCAACACACTGACTGTAAACAACAGGATCATGAACACACTGACTGTAAAACAACAGGATCAGCAACACACTGACTGTAAACAACAGCATCAGGAACACACTGACTGTAAACAACAGGATCAGGAACACACTGACTGTAAACAACAGCATCAGGAACACACTGACTGTAAACAACAGCATCAGGAACACGCTGGTAATTATAGACCGGTTAGTCTGACTTCGGTGGTTGGTAAATTGATGGAAAAGGTCCTTAGGGATGGGATTTACGACCATTTAGAAAGATGCGGATGAGGGAGTGGGATAGCTTGATCTTGGTTTCAGATGAAGGTCGGCACAACATCGTGGGCCGAAGGGCCTGTTCTGTGCTGTAATGTTCTATGTTCTATGTAACAGGATCAGGAACACACTGACTGTAAACAACAGCATCAGGAACACACCGACAGTATACAACAGCATCAGGAACACACTGACTGTAAACAACAGGATCAGGAACACACTGACTGTAAACAACAGCAAGAGGAACACACTGACTGTAAACAACAGGATCAGGAACACACTGATTGTAAACAACAGAATCAGGAACACACTGAATGTAAACAACAGGATCAGGAACACACTGACTGGAAACAACAGGATCAGGAACACACTGACTGTAAACAACAGAATCAGGAACACACTGACTGTAAACAACAGGATCAGGAACAGACTGATTGTAAACAACAGCATCAGGAACACACTGACTGTAAACAACAGGATCAGGAACACACTGACTGTAAACAACAGGATCAGGAACACACTGATTGGAAACAACAGAATCAGGAACACACTGACTGTAAACAACAGAATCAGGAACACACTGACTGTAAACAACAGGATCAGGAACACACTGACTGTAAACAACAGGATCAGGAACACACTGACTGTAAACAACAGGATCAGGAACACACTGACTGTAAACAACAGGATCAGGAACACACTGACTGTAAACAACAGGATCAGGAACACACTGACTGTAAACAACAGGATCAGGAACACACTGACTGGAAACAACAGCATCAGGAACACACTGACTGTAAACAACAGAACCAGGAACACACCGACAGTAAGCAACAGGATCAGGAACACGCTGCCTGTATACAAGAGGATCAGCAACACACTGCCTGCAAAAAATAGGATTAGGAACACACTGACTGCAAACAACAGGATCAGGAACACACTGACTGTAAAACAACAGGATCAGGAACACACTGACTGGAAACAACAGGATCAGGAACACACTGACTGTAAACAACAGGATCAGGAACACACTGACTGGAAACAACAGGATCAGGAACACACAGACTGTAAACAACAGGATCAGGAGCACACTGATTGGAAACAACAGGATCAGGAACACACTGACTGTAAACAACAGGATCAGGAGCACACTGATTGGAAACAACAGGATCAGGAACACACTGACTGTAAACAACAGCATCAGCAACACACTGTAAACAACAGGATCAGGAACACACTGATTGGAAACAACAGGATCAGGAACACACTGACTGTAAACAACAGGATCAGGAACACACTGACTGTAAACAACAGGATCAGGAACACACTGACTGTAAACAACAGGATCAGGAACACACTGACTGTAAAACAACAGGATCAGGAACACACTGACTGGAAACAACAGGATCAGGAACACACAGACTGTAAACAACAGGATCAGGAGCACACTGATTGGAAACAACAGGATCAGGAACACACTGACTGTAAACAACAGGATCAGGAGCACACTGATTGGAAACAACAGGATCAGGAACACACTGACTGTAAACAACAGGATCAGGAACACACCGACTGTAAACAACAGGATCAGGAACACACTGACTGTAAACAACAGGATCAGGAACACACTGACTGTAAACAACAGAATCAGGAACACACTGACTGTAAACAACAGCATCAGGAACACACTGACTGTAAACAACAGCATCAGGAACACACTGACTGTAAACAACAGAATCGGGAACACACTGACTGTAAACAACAGGATCAGGAACACACTGACTGTAAGCAACAGCATCAGGAACACACCGACAGTATACAACAGCATCAGGAACATACTGATTGTAAACACCAGGATCAGGAACACACTGACTGGAAACAACAGGATCAGGAACACACTGACTGTAAACAACAGGATCAGGAACACACCGACTGTAAACAACAGGATCAGGAACACACTGACTGTAAACAACAGCATCAGGAACACACTGACTGTAAACAACAGGATCAGGAACACACTGACTGTAAACAACAGGATCAGGAACACACTGACTGTAAACAACAGGATCAGGAACACACTGACTGTAAACAACAGGATCAGGAACACACTGACTGTAAACAACAGGATCAGGAACACACTGACTGGAAACAACAGCATCAGGAACACACTGACTGTAAACAACAGCATCAGGAACACACTGACTGTAAACAACAGGATCAGGAACACACTGACTGTAAACAACAGGATCAGGAACACACCGACTGTAAACAACAGGATCAGGAACACACTGACTGTAAACAACAGCATCAGGAACACACTGACTGTAAACAACAGGATCAGGAACACACTGACTGTAAACAACAGGATCAGGAACACACTGACTGTAAACAACAGGATCAGGAACACACTGACTGTAAACAACAGGATCAGGAACACACTGATTGTAAACACCAGGATCAGCAACACACTGACTGTAAACAACAGGATCAGGAACACACTGACTGTAAAACAACAGGATCAGCAACACACTGACTGTAAACAACAGGATCAGGAACACACTGACTGTAAACAACAGCATCAGGAACACACTGACTGTAAACAACAGGATCAGGAACACACTGACTGTAAACAACAGCATCAGGAACACGCTGGTAATTATAGACCGGTTAGTCTGACTTCGGTGGTTGGTAAATTGATGGAAAAGGTCCTTAGGGATGGGATTTACGACCATTTAGAAAGATGCGGATGAGGGAGTGGGATAGCTTGATCTTGGTTTCAGATGAAGGTCGGCACAACATCGTGGGCCGAAGGGCCTGTTCTGTGCTGTAATGTTCTATGTTCTATGTAACAGGATCAGGAACACACTGACTGTAAGCAACAGCATCAGGAACACACCGACAGTATACAACAGCATCAGGAACACACTGACTGTAAACAACAGGATCAGGAACACACTGACTGTAAACAACAGCAAGAGGAACACACTGACTGTAAACAACAGGATCAGGAACACACCATCCATAAGGCCAGTATCAGGAACACACTGACTGTAAAAAACAGGATCAGGAAAACACTGATTGGAAACAACAGGATCACTGACACAATGACCATAAACAACAGGATCAGGAACACACTGATTGTAAACAACAGGATCAGGAACACACTGACTGTAAACAACAGGATCAGGAACAGACTGATTGTAAACAACAGCATCAGGAACACACTGACTGTAAACAACAGGATCAGGAACACACTGACTGTAAACAACAGGATCAGGAACACACTGATTGTAAACAACAGAATCAGGAACACACCGACTGTAAACAACAGGATCAGGAACACACTGACTGTAAACAACAGAACCAGGAACACACCGACAGTAAGCAACAGGATCAGGAACACGCTGCCTGTATACAAGAGGATCAGCAACACACTGCCTGCAGAAAATAGGATTAGGAACACACTGACTGCAAACAACAGGATCAGGAACACACTGACTGTAAAACAACAGGATCAGGAACACACTGACTGTAAACAACAGGATCAGGAACATACTGATTGTAAACACCAGGATCAGGAACACACTGACTGTAAACAACAGCATCAGGAACACACTGACTGTAAACAACAGGATCAGGAACACACTGACTGTAAACAACAGGATCAGGAACATGCTGATTGTAAACACCAGGATCAGGAACACGCTGACTGTAAACAACAGGATCAGGAACATACTGATTGTAAACACCAGGATCAGGAACACGCTGACTGTAAACAACAGGATCAGGAACACACTGACTGTAAACAACAGGATCAGGAACACACTGATTGTAAACACCAGGATCAGCAACACACTGACTGTAAACAACAGGATCAGGAACACACTGACTGTAAAACAACAGGATCAGCAACACACTGACTGTAAACAACAGGATCAGGAACACACTGACTGTAAACAACAGCATCAGGAACACACTGACTGTAAAACAACAGGATCAGGAGCACACTGACTGTAAACAACAGGATCAGGAACATACTGATTGTAAACACCAGGATCAGCAACACACTGACTGTAAACAACAGGATCAGGAACATACTGATTGTAAACAACAGGATCAGGAACACACTGCCAGTAAGCAACAGGATCAGGAACACGCTGCCTGTATACAAGAGGATCAGCAACACACTGACTGTAAACAACAGGATCAGGAACACACTGCCAGTAAGCAAGAGGATCAGGAACACGCTGCCTGTATACAAGAGGATCAGCAACACACTGCATGCAAAAAACAGGATTAGGAACACACTGACTGTAAACAACAGCATCAGGAACACACTGACTGTAAAACAACAGGATCAGGAACACACTGACTGTAAACAACAGGATCAGGAACATACTGATTGTAAACACCAGGATCAGGAACACACTGACTGTAAACAACAGCATCAGGAACACACTGACTGTAAACAACAGGATCAGGAACACACTGACTGTAAACAACAGGATCAGGAACATACTGATTGTAAACACCAGGATCAGGAACACGCTGACTGTAAACAACAGGATCAGGAACACGCTGACTGTAAACAACAGGATCAGGAACATACTGATTGTAAACACCAGGATCAGGAACACGCTGACTGTAAACAACAGGATCAGGAACACACTGACTGTAAACAACAGGATCAGGAACACACTGATTGTAAACACCAGGATCAGCAACACACTGACTGTAAACAACAGGATCAGGAACACACTGACTGTAAAACAACAGGATCAGTAACACACTGACTGTAAACAACAGGATCAGGAACACACTGACTGTAAACAACAGCATCAGGAACACACTGACTGTAAAACAACAGGATCAGGAGCACACTGACTGTGAACAACAGGATCAGGAACATACTGATTGTAAACACCAGGATCAGCAACACACTGACTGTAAACAACAGGATCAGGAACATACTGATTGTAAACAACAGGATCAGGAACACACTGCCAGTAAGCAACAGGATCAGGAACACGCTGCCTGTATACAAGAGGATCAGCAACACACTGACTGTAAACAACAGGATCAGGAACACACTGCCAGTAAGCAACAGGATCAGGAACACGCTGCCTGTATACAAGAGGATCAGCAACACACTGCCTGCAAAAAACAGGATTAGGAACACACTGACTGTAAACAACAGCATCAGGAACACACTGACTGTAAAACAACAGGATCAGGAACACACTGACTGTAAACAACAGCAACAGGAACACACTGACTGTAAACACCAGGATCAGGAACACACTGACAGTAAACACCAGGATCAGGAACACACTGGCTGTAAACAACAGGATCAGGAACACACCGACTGTAAACAACAGGATCAGGAACACACTGACTGTAAACAACAGGATCAGGAACACACCGACTGTAAACAACAGGATCAGGAACACACTGGCTGTAAACAACAGGATCAGGAACACACCGACTGTAAACAACAGGATCAGGAACACACTGACTGTAAACAGGATCAGGAACACACCGACTGTAAACACCAGAATCAGGGACACACTGACTGTAAACAACAGGATCAGGAACACACTGGCTGTAAACAACAGAATCAGCGACACAATAAGCTCAAACAACAGGATCAGGAACACACTGCCAGTAAACTACAGGATCAGGAAAACACTGATTGGAAACAGCAGGATCAGGAACACACTGACTGTAAACAACAGGATCAGGAACACACTGACTGTAAACAACAGGATCAGGAACACACTGACTGTAAACAACAGGATCAGGAACACACTGACTGTAAACAACAGGATCAGGAACACACTGACTGTAAACAACAGGATCAGGAACACACTGCCAGTAAACAACAGGATCAGGAAAACACTGACTGTAAACAACAGGATCAGGAACACACTGACTGTAAACAACAGGATCAGCAACACACTGTAAACAACAGGATCAGGAACACACTGACTGCAAACAACAGGATCAGGAACACACTGACTGTAAACAACAGCATCAGCAACACACTGTAAACAACAGGATCAGGAACACACTGATTGGAAACAACAGGATCAGGAACACACTGACTGTAAACAACAGGATCAGGAACACACTGACTGTAAACAACAGGATCAGGAACACACTGATTGGAAACCACAGGATCAGGAACACACTGACTGTAAACAACAGGATCAGGAACACACTGACTGTAAACAACAGGATCAGGAACACACTGACTGTAAACAACAGGATCAGGAACACACTGACTGTAAACAACAGGATCAGGAACACACCGACTGTAAACAACAGGATCAGGTACATACTGACTGTAAACAACAGGATCAGGAACACACTGACTGTAAACAACAGGATCAGGAACACACTGACTGTAAACAACAGGATCAGGAACACACTGACTGGAAACAACAGGATCAGGAACACACAG
Organism: Mustelus asterias; assembly: GCF_964213995.1. Lineage (NCBI taxonomy): Eukaryota > Metazoa > Chordata > Chondrichthyes > Carcharhiniformes > Triakidae > Mustelus > Mustelus asterias. The sequence continues at coordinate 66,564,332 of NC_135809.1, read as the reverse complement.
ACTGTAAACAACAGGATCAGGAGCACACTGATTGGAAACAACAGGATCAGGAACACACTGACTGTAAACAACAGGATCAGGAGCACACTGATTGGAAACAACAGGATCAGGAACACACTGACTGTAAACAACAGGATCAGGAACACACCGACTGTAAACAACAGGATCAGGAACACACTGACTGTAAACAACAGGATCAGGAACACACTGACTGTAAACAACAGGATCAGGAACACACTGACTGTAAACAACAGAATCAGGAACACACTGACTGTAAACAACAGCATCAGGAACACACTGACTGTAAACAACAGGATCAGGAACACACTGACTGTAAACAACAGGATCAGGAACACACTGACTGTAAACAACAGAATCAGGAACACACTGACTGTAAACAACAGCATCAGGAACACACTGACTGTAAACAACAGAATCAGGAACACACTGACTGTAAACAACAGAATCAGGAACACACTGACTGTAAACAACAGGATCAGGAACACACTGACTGTAAACAACAGGATCAGGAACATACTGATTGTAAACACCAGGATCAGGAACACGCTGACTGTAAACAACAGGATCAGGAACACACTGACTGTAAACAACAGGATCAGGAACACACTGATTGTAAACACCAGGATCAGGAACACGCTGACTGTAAACAACAGGATCAGGAACACACTGACTGTAAACAACAGGATCAGGAACACACTGATTGTAAACACCAGGATCAGCAACACACTGACTGTAAACAACAGGATCAGGAACACACTGACTGTAAAACAACAGGATCAGCAACACACTGACTGTAAACAACAGGATCAGGAACACACTGACTGTAAACAACAGCATCAGGAACACACTGACTGTAAAACAACAGGATCAGGAGCACACTGACTGTGAACAACAGGATCAGGAACATACTGATTGTAAACACCAGGATCAGCAACACACTGACTGTAAACAACAGGATCAGGAACATACTGATTGTAAACAACAGGATCAGGAACACACTGCCAGTAAGCAACAGGATCAGGAACACGCTGCCTGTATACAAGAGGATCAGCAACACACTGACTGTAAACAACAGGATCAGGAACACACTGCCAGTAAGCAACAGGATCAGGAACACGCTGCCTGTATACAAGAGGATCAGCAACACACTGCCTGCAAAAAACAGGATTAGGAACACACTGACTGTAAACAACAGCATCAGGAACACACTGACTGTAAACACCAGGATCAGGAACACACTGACAGTAAACACCAGGATCAGGAACACACTGGCTGTAAACAACAGGATCAGGAACACACCGACTGTAAACAACAGGATCAGGAACACACTGACTGTAAACAACAGGATCAGGAACACACCGACTGTAAACAACAGGATCAGGAACACACTGGCTGTAAACAACAGGATCAGGAACACACCGACTGTAAACAACAGGATCAGGAACACACTGCCAGTAAGCAACAGGATCAGGAACACGCTGCCTGGATACAAGAGGATCAGCAACACACTGCCTGCAAAAAACAGGATTAGGAACACATTGACTGTAAACAACAGCATCAGGAACACACTGACTGTAAAACAACAGGATCAGGAACACACTGACTGTAAACAACAGCAACAGGAACACACTGACTGTAAACACCAGGATCAGGAACACACTGACTGTAAACACCAGGATCAGGAACACACTGGCTGTAAACAGGATCAGGAACACACCGACTGTAAACACCAGAATCAGGGACACACTGACTGTAAACAACAGGATCAGGAACACACTGGCTGTAAACAACAGAATCAGCGACACAATAAGCTCAAACAACAGAATCAGGAACACACTGACTGTGAACAACAGCATCAGCAACACACTGACTGTAAACAACAGAATCAGGAACGCACTGAGTGTAAACAACAGGATCAGGAACACACTGACTGTAAACAACAGGATCAGGAACACACTGACTGTAAACAACAGAATCAGGAACACACTGACTGTAAACAACAGCATCAGGAACACACTGACTGCAAACAACAGGATCAGGAACACGCTGACTGTAAACAACAGGATCAGAAACACACTGACTGTAAACACCAGAATCAGGAACACACTGACTGTAAACAACAGGATCAGGGACACACTGACTGTACGCAACAGGATCAGGGACATACTGACTGTAAACACCAGAATCAGGGACACACTGATTGTAAACAACAGGATCAGGAACACACACACTGTAAACACCAGAATCAGGGACACACTGGCTGTAAACAACAGAATCAGCGACACAATAAGCTCAAACAACAGAATCAGGAACACACTGACTGTAAACACCAGAATCAGGGACACACTGACTGCAAACAACAGGATCAGGGACACACTGACTGTAAACACCAGAATCAGGAACACACTGGCTGTAAACAACAGAATCAGCGACACAATAAGCTCAAACAACAGAATCAGGGACATACTGAGTGTAAACAACAGGATCAGGAACACACTGACTGTAAACAACAGAATCAGGAACACACTGACTGTAAACAACAGGATCAGGAACACACTGACTGTAAACAACAGCATCAGGAACACACTGACTGTAAACAACAGAATCAGGAACACACTGACTGTAAACAACCGGATCAGGGACACACTGACTGTAAACACCAGAATCAGGAACACACTGGCTGTAAACAACAGAATCAGCGACACAATAAGCTCAAACAACAGAATCAGGGACACGCTGAGTGTAAACACCAGAATCAGGGACACACTGACTGTAAACAACAGAATCAGCGACACAATAAGCTCAAACAACAGAATCAGGGACACACTGAGTGTAAACAACAGGATCAGGAACACATTGATTGTAAACAACAGAATCAGGGACACACTGACTGTCAACAACAGAATCAGCGACACAATAAGCTCAAACAACAGAATCAGGGACACACTGAGTGTAAACAACAGGATCAGGAACACACTGATTGTAAACAACAGGATCAGGAACACACTGATTGTAAACAACAGGATCAGGAACACACTGATTGTAAACAACAGGATCAGGAACACACTGATTGTAAACAACAGGATCAGGAACACACTGAGTGTAAACAACAGGATCAGCGACACAATAAGCTCAAACAACAGAATCAGGGAAACACTGACTGTAAACAACAGAATCAGCGACACAATAAGCTCAAACAACAGAATCAGGGACACACTGACTGTAAACAACAGGATCAGGAACACACTGACTGTAAACAACAGGATCAGGAACACACTGACTGTAAACAACAGAATCAGCGACACAATAAGCTCAAACAACAGGATCAGGAACACACTGACTGAAAACAACAGAATCAGGAACACACTGACTGTAAACAACAGGATCAGGAACACACTGATTGGAAACAACAGGATCAGGAACACACTGACTGTAAACAACAGGATCAGGAACACACTGACTGTAAAACAACAGGATCAGGAACACACTGCCAGTAAACAACAGGATCAGGAACACACTGACTGTAAACAACAGGATCAGGAACACACTGCCAGTAAACAACAGGATCAGGAAAACACTGATTGGAAACAACAGGATCAGGAACACACTGACTGTAAACAACAGGATCAGCAACACACTGTAAACAACAGGATCAGGAACATACTGATTGTAAACAACAGGATCAGGAACACACTGCCAGTAAGCAACAGGATCAGGAACACGCTGCCTGTATACAAGAGGATCAGCAACACACTGACTGTAAACAACAGGATCAGGAACACACTGCCAGTAAGCAACAGGATCAGGAACACGCTGCCTGTATACAAGAGGATCAGCAACACACTGCCTGCAAAAAACAGGATTAGGAACACACTGACTGTAAACAACAGCATCAGGAACACACTGACTGTAAACACCAGGATCAGGAACACACTGACAGTAAACACCAGGATCAGGAACACACTGGCTGTAAACAACAGGATCAGGAACACACCGACTGTAAACAACAGGATCAGGAACACACTGACTGTAAACAACAGGATCAGGAACACACCGACTGTAAACAACAGGATCAGGAACACACTGGCTGTAAACAACAGGATCAGGAACACACCGACTGTAAACAACAGGATCAGGAACACACTGCCAGTAAGCAACAGGATCAGGAACACGCTGCCTGGATACAAGAGGATCAGCAACACACTGCCTGCAAAAAACAGGATTAGGAACACATTGACTGTAAACAACAGCATCAGGAACACACTGACTGTAAAACAACAGGATCAGGAACACACTGACTGTAAACAACAGCAACAGGAACACACTGACTGTAAACACCAGGATCAGGAACACACTGACTGTAAACACCAGGATCAGGAACACACTGGCTGTAAACAGGATCAGGAACACACCGACTGTAAACACCAGAATCAGGGACACACTGACTGTAAACAACAGGATCAGGAACACACTGGCTGTAAACAACAGAATCAGCGACACAATAAGCTCAAACAACAGAATCAGGAACACACTGACTGTGAACAACAGCATCAGCAACACACTGACTGTAAACAACAGAATCAGGAACGCACTGAGTGTAAACAACAGGATCAGGAACACACTGACTGTAAACAACAGGATCAGGAACACACTGACTGTAAACAACAGAATCAGGAACACACTGACTGTAAACAACAGCATCAGGAACACACTGACTGCAAACAACAGGATCAGGAACACGCTGACTGTAAACAACAGGATCAGAAACACACTGACTGTAAACACCAGAATCAGGAACACACTGACTGTAAACAACAGGATCAGGGACACACTGACTGTACGCAACAGGATCAGGGACATACTGACTGTAAACACCAGAATCAGGGACACACTGATTGTAAACAACAGGATCAGGAACACACACACTGTAAACACCAGAATCAGGGACACACTGGCTGTAAACAACAGAATCAGCGACACAATAAGCTCAAACAACAGAATCAGGAACACACTGACTGTAAACACCAGAATCAGGGACACACTGACTGCAAACAACAGGATCAGGGACACACTGACTGTAAACACCAGAATCAGGAACACACTGGCTGTAAACAACAGAATCAGCGACACAATAAGCTCAAACAACAGAATCAGGGACATACTGAGTGTAAACAACAGGATCAGGAACACACTGACTGTAAACAACAGAATCAGGAACACACTGACTGTAAACAACAGGATCAGGAACACACTGACTGTAAACAACAGCATCAGGAACACACTGACTGTAAACAACAGAATCAGGAACACACTGACTGTAAACAACCGGATCAGGGACACACTGACTGTAAACACCAGAATCAGGAACACACTGGCTGTAAACAACAGAATCAGCGACACAATAAGCTCAAACAACAGAATCAGGGACACGCTGAGTGTAAACACCAGAATCAGGGACACACTGACTGTAAACAACAGAATCAGCGACACAATAAGCTCAAACAACAGAATCAGGGACACACTGAGTGTAAACAACAGGATCAGGAACACATTGATTGTAAACAACAGAATCAGGGACACACTGACTGTCAACAACAGAATCAGCGACACAATAAGCTCAAACAACAGAATCAGGGACACACTGAGTGTAAACAACAGGATCAGGAACACACTGATTGTAAACAACAGGATCAGGAACACACTGATTGTAAACAACAGGATCAGGAACACACTGATTGTAAACAACAGGATCAGGAACACACTGATTGTAAACAACAGGATCAGGAACACACTGAGTGTAAACAACAGGATCAGCGACACAATAAGCTCAAACAACAGAATCAGGGAAACACTGACTGTAAACAACAGAATCAGCGACACAATAAGCTCAAACAACAGAATCAGGGACACACTGACTGTAAACAACAGGATCAGGAACACACTGACTGTAAACAACAGGATCAGGAACACACTGACTGTAAACAACAGAATCAGCGACACAATAAGCTCAAACAACAGGATCAGGAACACACTGACTGAAAACAACAGAATCAGGAACACACTGACTGTAAACAACAGGATCAGGAACACACTGATTGGAAACAACAGGATCAGGAACACACTGACTGTAAACAACAGGATCAGGAACACACTGACTGTAAAACAACAGGATCAGGAACACACTGCCAGTAAACAACAGGATCAGGAACACACTGACTGTAAACAACAGGATCAGGAACACACTGCCAGTAAACAACAGGATCAGGAAAACACTGATTGGAAACAACAGGATCAGGAACACACTGACTGTAAACAACAGGATCAGCAACACACTGTAAACAACAGGATCAGGAACACACTGACAGTAAACAACAGGATCAGGAACACACTGACTGTAAACAACAGGATCAGGGACACACTGACTGTAAACAACAGGATCAGGAAAACACTGATTGGAAACAACAGGATCAGGAACACACTGACGGTAAACAACAGGATCAGGAACACACTGACTGTAAACAACAGGATCAGGAACACACTGACTGTAAACAACAGGATCAGGAACACACTGCCAGTAAACAACAGGATCAGGAAAACACTGATTGGAAACAACAGGATCAGGAACACACTGAATGTAAACAACAGGATCAGGAACACACTGACTGTAAACAACAGGATCAGCAACACACTGTAAACAACAGGATCAGGAACACACTGACTGTAAACAACAGGATCAGGAACACACTGACTGTAAAACAACAGGATCAGGAACACACTGCCAGTAAACAACAGGATCAGGAACACACTGACTGTAAACAACAGGATCAGGAACACACTGCCAGTAAACAACAGGATCAGGAAAACACTGATTGGAAACAACAGGATCAGGAACACACTGACTGTAAACAACAGGATCAGCAACACACTGTAAACAACAGGATCAGGAACACACTGACAGTAAACAACAGGATCAGGAACACACTGACTGTAAACAACAGGATCAGGGACACACTGACTGTAAACAACAGGATCAGGAAAACACTGATTGGAAACAACAGGATCAGGAACACACTGACGGTAAACAACAGGATCAGGAACACACTGACTGTAAACAACAGGATCAGGAACACACTGACTGTAAACAACAGGATCAGGAACACACTGCCAGTAAACAACAGGATCAGGAAAACACTGATTGGAAACAACAGGATCAGGAACACACTGAATGTAAACAACAGGATCAGGAACACACTGACTGTAAACAACAGGATCAGCAACACACTGTAAACAACAGGATCAGGAACACACTGACTGTAAACAACAGGATCAGGAACACACTGACTGTAAACAACAGGATCAGGAACACACTGCCAGTAAACAACAGGATCAGGAAAACACTGACTGTAAACAACAGGATCAGGAACACACTGACTGTAAAACAACAGGATCAGCAACACACTGACTGTAAACAACAGGATCAGGAACACACTGACTGTAAACAACAGGATCAGGAACACACTGACTGTAAACAACAGGATCAGCAACACACTGTAAACAACAGGATCAGGAACACACTGATTGGAAACAACAGGATCAGGAACACACTGACTGTAAACAACAGGATCAGGAACACACTGACTGTAAACAACAGGATCAGGAACACACTGACTGTAAACAACAGGATCAGGAACACACTGACTGGAAACAACAGGATCAGGAACACACAGACTGTAAACAACAGGATCAGGAGCACACTGATTGGAAACAACAGGATCAGGAACACACTGACTGTAAACAACAGGATCAGGAACACACTGATTGGAAACAACAGGATCAGGAACACACTGACTGTAAACAACAGGATCAGGAACACACTGATTGGAAACAACAGGATCAGCAACACACTGGAAACAACAGGATCAGGAACACACTGACTGTAAAGAACAGGATCAGGAACACACTGACTGTAAAGAACAGGATCAGGAACACACTGACTGTAAACAACAGGATCAGGAACACACTGACTGTAAAACAACAGGATCAGGAACACACTGCCAGTAAACAACAGGATCAGGAACACACTGACTGTAAACAACAGGATCAGGAACACACTGCCAGTAAACAACAGGATCAGGAAAACACTGATTGGAAACAACAGGATCAGGAACACACTGACTGTAAACAACAGGATCAGCAACACACTGTAAACAACAGGATCAGGAACACACTGACAGTAAACAACAGGATCAGGAACACACTGACTGTAAACAACAGGATCAGGGACACACTGACTGTAAACAACAGGATCAGGAAAACACTGATTGGAAACAACAGGATCAGGAACACACTGACGGTAAACAACAGGATCAGGAACACACTGACTGTAAACAACAGGATCAGGAACACACTGACTGTAAACAACAGGATCAGGAACACACTGCCAGTAAACAACAGGATCAGGAAAACACTGATTGGAAACAACAGGATCAGGAACACACTGAATGTAAACAACAGGATCAGGAACACACTGACTGTAAACAACAGGATCAGCAACACACTGTAAACAACAGGATCAGGAACACACTGACTGTAAACAACAGGATCAGGAACACACTGACTGTAAAACAACAGGATCAGGAACACACTGCCAGTAAACAACAGGATCAGGAACACACTGACTGTAAACAACAGGATCAGGAACACACTGCCAGTAAACAACAGGATCAGGAAAACACTGATTGGAAACAACAGGATCAGGAACACACTGACTGTAAACAACAGGATCAGCAACACACTGTAAACAACAGGATCAGGAACACACTGACAGTAAACAACAGGATCAGGAACACACTGACTGTAAACAACAGGATCAGGGACACACTGACTGTAAACAACAGGATCAGGAAAACACTGATTGGAAACAACAGGATCAGGAACACACTGACGGTAAACAACAGGATCAGGAACACACTGACTGTAAACAACAGGATCAGGAACACACTGACTGTAAACAACAGGATCAGGAACACACTGCCAGTAAACAACAGGATCAGGAAAACACTGATTGGAAACAACAGGATCAGGAACACACTGAATGTAAACAACAGGATCAGGAACACACTGACTGTAAACAACAGGATCAGCAACACACTGTAAACAACAGGATCAGGAACACACTGACTGTAAACAACAGGATCAGGAACACACTGACTGTAAACAACAGGATCAGGAACACACTGCCAGTAAACAACAGGATCAGGAAAACACTGACTGTAAACAACAGGATCAGGAACACACTGACTGTAAAACAACAGGATCAGCAACACACTGACTGTAAACAACAGGATCAGGAACACACTGACTGTAAACAACAGGATCAGGAACACACTGACTGTAAACAACAGGATCAGCAACACACTGTAAACAACAGGATCAGGAACACACTGATTGGAAACAACAGGATCAGGAACACACTGACTGTAAACAACAGGATCAGGAACACACTGACTGTAAACAACAGGATCAGGAACACACTGACTGTAAACAACAGGATCAGGAAAACACTGATTGGAAACCACAGGATCAGGAACACACTGACTGTAAACAACAGAATCAGCAACACACTGTAAACAACAGGATCAGGAACACACTGACTGTAAACAACAGGATCAGGAACACACTGACTGTAAACAACAGGATCAGGTACATACTGACTGTAAACAACAGGATCAGGAACACACTGACTGTAAACAACAGGATCAGGAACACACTGACTGTAAACAACAGGATCAGGAACACACTGACTGGAAACAACAGGATCAGGAACACACAGACTGTAAACAACAGGATCAGGAGCACACTGATTGGAAACAACAGGATCAGGAACACACTGACTGTAAACAACAGGATCAGGAACACACTGATTGGAAACAACAGGATCAGGAACACACTGACTGTAAACAACAGGATCAGGAACACACTGATTGGAAACAACAGGATCAGCAACACACTGGAAACAACAGGATCAGGAACACACTGACTGTAAAGAACAGGATCAGGAACACACTGACTGTAAAGAACAGGATCAGGAACACACTGACTGTAACCAACAGGATCAGCAACATACTGACTGTAAACAACAGGATCAGGAACATACTGATTGTAAACAACAGGATCAGGAACATACTGACTGTAAACAACAGGATCAGGAACACACAGACTGTGAACAACAGGATCAGGAACACACCGACTGTAAACAACAGGATCAGGAACACACAGACTGTAAACAACAGGATCAGGAACACACCGACTGTAAACAACAGGATCAGGAACACACTGACTGTAAACAACAGGATCAGGAACACACTGACTGTAAACAACAGAATCAGGAACACACTGACTGTAAACAACAGCATCAGGAACACACTGACTGTAAACAACAGGATCAGGAACACACTGACTGTAAACAACAGCATCAGGAACACGCTGGTAATTATAGACCGGTTAGTCTGACTTCGGTGGTTGGTAAATTGATGGAAAAGGTCCTTAGGGATGGGATTTACGACCATTTAGAAAGATGCGGATGAGGGAGTGGGATAGCTTGATCTTGGTTTCAGATGAAGGTCGGCACAACATCGTGGGCCGAAGGGCCTGTTCTGTGCTGTAATGTTCTATGTTCTATGTAACAGGATCAGGAACACACTGACTGTAAACAACAGCATCAGGAACACACCGACAGTATACAACAGCATCAGGAACACACTGACTGGAAACAACAGGATCAGGAACACACTGACTGTAAACAACAGCAAGAGGAACACACTGACTGTAAACAACAGGATCAGGAACACACCATCCATAAGGCCAGTATCAGGAACACACTGACTGTAAAAAACAGGATCAGGAAAACACTGTTTGGAAATAACAGGATCACTGACACAATGACCAGAAACAACAGGATCAGGAACACACTGATTGTAAACAACAGGATCAGGAACACACTGACTGTAAACAACAGGATCAGGAACACACTGACTGGAAACAACAGGATCAGGAACACACTGACTGTAAACAACAGAATCAGGAACACACTGACTGTAAACAACAGGATCAGGAACACACTGACTGTAAACAACAGGATCAGGAACACACTGATTGTAAACAACAGAATCAGGAACACACTGAATGTAAACAACAGGATCAGGAACACACTGACTGGAAACAACAGGATCAGGAACACACTGACTGTAAACAACAGAATCAGGAACACACTGACTGTAAACAACAGGATCAGGAACAGACTGATTGTAAACAACAGCATCAGGAACACACTGACTGTAAACAACAGGATCAGGAACACACTGACTGTAAACAACAGGATCAGGAACACACTGATTGGAAACAACAGAATCAGGAACACACTGACTGTAAACAACAGAATCAGGAACACACTGACTGTAAACAACAGGATCAGGAACACACTGACTGTAAACAACAGGATCAGGAACACACTGATTGTAAACAACAGAATCAGGAACACACCGACAGTAAACAAAAGCATCAGGAACACACTGACTGTAAACAACAGCATCAGGAACACACTGACTGGAAACAACAGGATCAGGAACACACCGACTGTAAACAACAGGATCAGTAACACACTGACTCTAAACAACAGCATCAGGAACACACTGACTGTAAACAACAGGATCAGGAACACACTGACTGTAAACAACAGGATCAGGAACACACCGACTGTAAACAACAGGATCAGGAACACACTGACTGTGAACAACAGCATCAGGAACACACTGACTGTAAACAACAGCATCAGGAACACACTGACTGTAAACAACAGGATCAGGAACACACTGACTGTAAACAACAGGATCAGGAACACACTGACTGTAAACAACAGGATCAGGAACACACTGACTGTAAACAACAGGATCAGGAACACACTGACTGGAAACAACAGCATCAGGAACACACTGACTGTAAACAACAGAACCAGGAACACACCGACAGTAAGCAACAGGATCAGGAACACGCTGCCTGTATACAAGAGGATCAGCAACACACTGCCTGCAAAAAATAGGATTAGGAACACACTGACTGCAAACAACAGGATCAGGAACACACTGACTGTAAAACAACAGGATCAGGAACACACTGACTGTAAACAACAGGATCAGGAACATACTGATTGTAAACACCAGGATCAGGAACACACTGACTGTAAACAACAGCATCAGGAACACACTGACTGTAAACAACAGGATCAGGAACACACTGACTGTAAACAACAGGATCAGGAACATACTGATTGTAAACACCAGGATCAGGAACACGCTGACTGTAAACAACAGGATCAGGAACACACTGACTGTAAACAACAGGATCAGGAACATACTGATTGTAAACACCAGGATCAGGAACACGCTGACTGTAAACAACAGGATCAGGAACACACTGATTGTAAACACCAGGATCAGCAACACACTGACTGTAAACAACAGGATCATGAACACACTGACTGTAAAACAACAGGATCAGCAACACACTGACTGTAAACAACAGCATCAGGAACACACTGACTGTAAACAACAGGATCAGGAACACACTGACTGTAAACAACAGCATCAGGAACACGCTGGTAATTATAGACCGGTTAGTCTGACTTCGGTGGTTGGTAAATTGATGGAAAAGGTCCTTAGGGATGGGATTTACGACCATTTAGAAAGATGCGGATGAGGGAGTGGGATAGCTTGATCTTGGTTTCAGATGAAGGTCGGCACAACATCGTGGGCCGAAGGGCCTGTTCTGTGCTGTAATGTTCTATGTTCTATGTAACAGGATCAGGAACACACTGACTGTAAACAACAGCATCAGGAACACACCGACAGTATACAACAGCATCAGGAACACACTGGCTGTAAACAACAGGATCAGGAACACACTGACTGTAAACAACAGCAAGAGGAACACACTGACTGTAAACAACAGGATCAGGAACACACTGATTGTAAACAACAGAATCAGGAACACACTGAATGTAAACAACAGGATCAGGAACACACTGACTGGAAACAACAGGATCAGGAACACACTGACTGTAAACAACAGAATCAGGAACACACTGACTGTAAACAACAGGATCAGGAACAGACTGATTGTAAACAACAGCATCAGGAACACACTGACTGTAAACAACAGGATCAGGAACACACTGACTGTAAACAACAGGATCAGGAACACACTGATTGGAAACAACAGAATCAGGAACACACTGACTGTAAACAACAGAATCAGGAACACACTGACTGTAAACAACAGGATCAGGAACACACTGACTTTAAACAACAGGATCAGGAACACACTGATTGTAAACAACAGAATCAGGAACACACCGACAGTAAACAAAAGCATCAGGAACACACTGACTGTAAACAACAGCATCAGGAACACACTGACTGGAAACAACAGGATCAGGAACACACCGACTGTAAACAACAGGATCAGGAACACACTGACTCTAAACAACAGCATCAGGAACACACTGACTGTAAACAACAGGATCAGGAACACACTGACTGTAAACAACAGGATCAGGAACACACTGACTGTAAACAACAGGATCAGGAACACACTGACTGTGAACAACAGCATCAGGAACACACTGACTGTAAACAACAGCATCAGGAACACACTGACTGTAAACAACAGGATCAGGAACACACTGACTGTAAACAACAGGATCAGGAACACACTGACTGTAAACAACAGGATCAGGAACACACTGACTGTAAACAACAGGATCAGGAACACACTGACTGGAAACAACAGCATCAGGAACACACTGACTGTAAACAACAGAACCAGGAACACACCGACAGTAAGCAACAGGATCAGGAACACGCTGCCTGTATACAAGAGGATCAGCAACACACTGCCTGCAAAAAATAGGATTAGGAACACACTGACTGCAAACAACAGGATCAGGAACACACTGACTGTAAAACAACAGGATCAGGAACACACTGACTGTAAACAACAGGATCAGGAACATACTGATTGTAAACACCAGGATCAGGAACACACTGACTGTAAACAACAGCATCAGGAACACACTGACTGTAAACAACAGGATCAGGAACACACTGACTGTAAACAACAGGATCAGGAACATACTGATTGTAAACACCAGGATCAGGAACACGCTGACTGTAAACAACAGGATCAGGAACACACTGACTGTAAACAACAGGATCAGGAACATACTGATTGTAAACACCAGGATCAGGAACACGCTGACTGTAAACAGCAGGATCAGGAACACACTGATTGTAAACACCAGGATCAGCAACACACTGACTATAAACAACAGGATCATGAACACACTGACTGTAAAACAACAGGATCAGCAACACACTGACTGTAAACAACAGCATCAGGAACACACTGACTGTAAACAACAGGATCAGGAACACACTGACTGTAAACAACAGGATCAGGAACACACTGACTGTAAACAACAGCATCAGGAACACGCTGGTAATTATAGACCGGTTAGTCTGACTTCGGTGGTTGGTAAATTGATGGAAAAGGTCCTTAGGGATGGGATTTACGACCATTTAGAAAGATGCGGATGAGGGAGTGGGATAGCTTGATCTTGGTTTCAGATGAAGGTCGGCACAACATCGTGGGCCGAAGGGCCTGTTCTGTGCTGTAATGTTCTATGTTCTATGTAACAGGATCAGGAACACACTGACTGTAAACAACAGCATCAGGAACACACCGACAGTATACAACAGCATCAGGAACACACTGACTGTAAACAACAGGATCAGGAACACACTGACTGTAAACAACAGCAAGAGGAACACACTGACTGTAAACAACAGGATCAGGAACACACCATCCATAAGGCCAGTATCAGGAACACACTGACTGTAAAAAACAGGATCAGGAAAACACTGTTTGGAAACAACAGGATCACTGACACAATGACCAGAAACAACAGGATCAGGAACACACTGATTGTAAACAACAGGATCAGGAACACACTGACTGTAAACAACAGGATCAGGAACACACTGACTGGAAACAACAGGATCAGGAACACACTGACTGTAAACAACAGAATCAGGAACACACTGACTGTAAACAACAGGATCAGGAACACACTGATTGTAAACAACAGAATCAGGAACACACTGAATGTAAACAACAGGATCAGGAACACACTGACTGGAAACAACAGGATCAGGAACACACTGACTGTAAACAACAGAATCAGGAACACACTGACTGTAAACAACAGGATCAGGAACAGACTGATTGTAAACAACAGCATCAGGAACACACTGACTGTAAACAACAGGATCAGGAACACACTGACTGTAAACAACAGGATCAGGAACACACTGATTGTAAACAACAGAATCAGGAACACACTGACTGTAAACAAGAGAATCAGGAACACACTGACTGTAAACAACAGGATCAGGAACACACTGACTGTAAACAACAGGATCAGGAACACACTGATTGTAAACAACAGAATCAGGAACACACTGACTGTAAACAACAGGATCAGGAACACACCGACAGTAAACAAAAGCATCAGGAACACACTGACTGTAAACAACAGCATCAGGAACACACTGACTGGAAACAACAGGATCAGGAACACACCGACTGTAAACAACAGGATCAGGAACACACTGACTCTAAACAACAGCATCAGGAACACACTGACTGTAAACAACAGGATCAGGAACACACTGACTGTAAACAACAGGATCAGGAACACACCGACTGTAAACAACAGGATCAGGAACACACTGACTGGAAACAACAGGATCAGGAACACACTGACTGTAAACAACAGAATCAGGAACACACTGACTGTAAACAACAGGATCAGGAACAGACTGATTGTAAACAACAGCATCAGGAACACACTGACTGTAAACAACAGGATCAGGAACACACTGACTGTAAACAAGAGAATCAGGAACACACTGACTGTAAACAACAGGATCAGGAACACACTGACTGTAAACAATAGGATCAGGAACACACTGATTGTAAACAACAGAATCAGGAACACACTGACTGTAAACAACAGGATCAGGAACACACCGACAGTAAACAAAAGCATCAGGAACACACTGACTGTAAACAACAGCATCAGGAACACACTGACTGGAAACAACAGGATCAGGAACACACCGACTGTAAACAACAGGATCAGGAACACACTGACTCTAAACAACAGCATCAGGAACACACTGACTGTAAACAACAGGATCAGGAACACACTGACTGTAAACAACAGGATCAGGAACACACCGACTGTAAACAACAGGATCAGGAACACACTGACTGTAAACAACAGCATCAGGAACACACTGACTGTAAACAACAGGATCAGGAACACACTGACTGTAAACAACAGGATCAGGAACACACTGACTGTAAACAACAGGATCAGGAACACACTGACTGTAAACAACAGGATCAGGAACATACTGACTGGAAACAACAGCATCAGGAACACACTGACTGTAAACAACAGAACCAGGAACACACCGACAGTAAGCAACAGGATCAGGAACACGCTGCCTGTAGACAAGAGGATCAGCAACACACTGCCTGCAAAAAATAGGATTAGGAACACACTGACTGCAAACAACAGGATCAGGAACACACTGACTGTAAAACAACAGGATCAGGAACACACTGACTGTAAACAACAGGATCAGGAACATACTGATTGTAAACACCAGGATCAGGAACACACTGACTGTAAACAACAGCATCAGGAACACACTGACTGTAAACAACAGGATCAGGAACACACTGACTGTAAACAACAGGATCAGGAACATACTGATTGTAAACACCAGGATCAGGAACACGCTGACTGTAAACAACAGGATCAGGAACACACTGACTGTAAACAACAGGATCAGGAACATACTGATTGTAAACACCAGGATCAGGAACACGCTGACTGTAAACAACAGGATCAGGAACACACTGATTGTAAACACCAGGATCAGCAACACACTGACTGTAAACAACAGGATCAGGAACACACTGACTGTAAAACAACAGGATCAGCAACACACTGACTGTAAACAACAGGATCAGGAACACACTGACTGTAAACAACAGCATCAGGAACACACTGACTGTAAAACAACAGGATCAGGAGCACACTGACTGTAAACAACAGGATCAGGAACATACTGATTGTAAACACCAGGATCAGCAACACACTGACTGTAAACAACAGGATCAGGAACATACTGATTGTAAACAACAGGATCAGGAACACACTGCCAGTAAGCAACAGGATCAGGAACACGCTGCCTGTATACAAGAGGATCAGCAACACACTGACTGTAAACAACAGGATCAGGAACACACTGCCAGTAAGCAACAGGATCAGGAACACGCTGCCTGTATACAAGAGGATCAGCAACACACTGCCTGCAAAAAACAGGATTAGGAACACACTGACAGTAAACAACAGCATCAGGAACACACTGACTGTAAAACAACAGGATCAGGAACACACTGACTGTAAACAACAGGATCAGGAACATACTGATTGTAAACACCAGGATCAGGAACACACTGACTGTAAACAACAGCATCAGGAACACACTGACTGTAAACAACAGGATCAGGAACACACTGACTGTAAACAACAGGATCAGGAACATACTGATTGTAAACACCAGGATCAGGAACACGCTGACTGTAAACAACAGGATCAGGAGCACACTGACTGTAAACAACAGGATCAGGAACATACTGATTGTAAACACCAGGATCAGGAACACGCTGACTGTAAACAACAGGATCAGGAACACACTGACTGTAAACAACAGGATCAGGAACACACTGATTGTAAACACCAGGATCAGCAACACACTGACTGTAAACAACAGGATCAGGAACACACTGACTGTAAAACAACAGGATCAGCAACACGCTGACTGTAAACAACAGGATCAGGAACACACTGACTGTAAACAACAGCATCAGGAACACACTGACTGTAAAACAACAGGATCAGGAGCACACTGACTGTAAACAACAGGATCAGGAACATACTGATTGTAAACACCAGGATCAGCAACACACTGACTGTAAACAACAGGATCAGGAACATACTGATTGTAAACAACAGGATCAGGAACACACTGCCAGTAAGCAACAGGATCAGGAACACGCTGCCTGTATACAAGAGTATCAGCAACACACTGACTGTAAACAACAGGATCAGGAACACACTGCCAGTAAGCAACAGGATCAGGAACACGCTGCCTGTGTACAAGAGGATCAGCAACACACTGCCAGCAAAAAACAGGATTAGGAACACACTGACTGTATACAACAGCATCAGGAACACACTGACTGTAAAACAACAGGATCAGGAACACACTGACTGTAAACAACAGCAACAGGAACACACTGACTGTAAACACCAGGATCAGGAACACACTGACAGTAAACACCAGGATCAGGTACACACTGGCTGTAAACAACAGGATCAGGAACACACCGACTGTAAACAACAGGATGAGGAACACACTGACTGTAAACAACAGGATCAGGAACACACTGACTGTAAACAACAGGATCAGGAACACACTGACTGTAAACAACAGAATCAGGAACACACTGACTGTAAACAACAGAATCAGGAACACACTGAGTGTAAACAACAGGATCAGGAACACACTGACTGTAAACAACATAATCAGGAACACACTGACTGTAAACAACAGAATCAGGAACACACTGACTGTAAACAACAGCATCAGGAACACACTGACTGCAAACAACAGGATCAGGAACACGCTGACTGTAAACAACAGGATCAGAAACACACTGACTGTAAACACCAGAATCAGGAACACACTGACTGTAAACAACAGGATCAGGAACACACTGACTGTAAACAACAGGATCAGGAACACACTGACTGTAAACAACAGGATCAGGGACACACTGACTGTAAGCAACAGGATCAGGGACATACTGACTGTAAACACCAGAATCAGGGACACACTGATTGTAAACAACAGGATCAGGAACACACACACTGTAAACACCAGAATCAGGGACACACTGGCTGTAAACAACAGAATCAGCGACACAATAAGCTCAAACAACAGAATCAGGAACACACTGACTGTAAACACCAGAATCAGGGACACACTGGCTGTAAACAACAGAATCAGCGACACAATAAGCTCAAACAACAGGATCAGGAACACACTGACTGTGAACAACATAATCAGGGACACACTGACTGTAAACAACAGGATCAGGGACACACTGACTGTAAACACCAGAATCAGGAACACACTGGCTGTAAACAACAGAATCAGCGACACAATAAGCTCAAACAACAGAATCAGGGACATACTGAGTGTAAACAACAGGATCAGGAACACACTGACTGTAAACAACAGAATCAGGAACACACTGACTGTAAACAACATAATCAGGGACACACTGACTGTAAACAACAGGTTCAGGAACACACTGACTGTAAACACCAGAATCAGGGACACACTGACTGTAAACAACAGGATCAGGGACACACTGACTGTAAACACCAGAATCAGGAACACACTGGCTGTAAACAACAGAATCAGCGACACAATAAGCTCAAACAACAGAATCAGGGACATACTGAGTGTAAACAACAGGATCAGGAACACACTGACTGTAAACAACAGAATCAGGAACACACTGACTGTAAACAACAGGATCAGGAACACACTGACTGTAAACAACAGCATCAGGAACACACTGACTGTAAACAACAGAATGAGGTACACACTGACTGTAAACAACAGGATCAGGGACACACTGACTGTAAACACCAGAATCAGGAACACACTGGCTGTAAACAACAGAATCAGCGACACAATAAGCTCAAACAACAGAATCAGGAACACACTGACTGTAAACACCAGAATCAGGAACACACTGGCTGTAAACAACAGAATCAGCGACACAATAAGCTCAAACAACAGAATCAGGAACACACGGACTGTAAACAACAGGATCAGGGACACACTGACTGGAAACAACAGAATCAGGGACACACTGACTGTAAACAACAGCATCAGGAACACACAGATTGTAAACAACAGGATCAGGAACACACAGATTGTAAACAACAGGATCGGGAACACAGTGACTGTAAACAACAGGATCAGGAACACACTGACTGTAAACAACAGGATCAGGGACACACTGACTGGAAACAACAGAATCAGGAACACACTGACTGTAAACAACAGCATCAGGAACACACAGATTGGAAACAACAGGATCAGGAACACACTGGCTGTAAACAACAGAATCAGCGACACAATAAGCTCAAACAACAGAATCAGGAACACACGGACTGTAAACAACAGGATCAGGAACACACTGACTGTAAACAACAGGATCAGGAACACACTGACTGTAAACAACAGAATCAGGGACACACTGACTGTAAACAACAGAATCAGGGACACACTGACTGTAA
This sequence comes from Mustelus asterias, assembly GCF_964213995.1. Classification (NCBI taxonomy): domain Eukaryota; kingdom Metazoa; phylum Chordata; class Chondrichthyes; order Carcharhiniformes; family Triakidae; genus Mustelus; species Mustelus asterias. The sequence goes on along the minus strand of NC_135809.1, from coordinate 66,543,739 downwards.
ACAACAGCATCAGGAACACACAGATTGTAAACAACAGGATCGGGAACACAGTGACTGTAAACAACAGAATCAGGAACACACTGACTGTAAACAACAGGATCAGGGACACACTGACTGGAAACAACAGAATCAGGAACACACTGACTGTAAACAACAGCATCAGGAACACACAGATTGGAAACAACAGGATCAGGAACACACTGACTGTAAACAACAGAATCAGGAACACACTGACTGTAAACAACAGAATCAGGAACACACTGACTGTAAACAACAGCATCAGAAACACACTGACTGTAAACAAGAGGATCAGGAACACACTGACTGTAAACAACAGAATCAGGAACACACTGATTGTAAACAACAGAATCAGGAACACACTGACTGTAAACAACAGAATCAGGAACACACTGACTGTAAACAACAGAATCAGGAACACACTGATTGTAAACAACAGAATCAGGAACACACTGACTGTAAACAACAGAATCAGGAACACACTGACTGTAAACAACAGAATCAGGAACACACTGACTGTAAACAACAGAATCAGGAACACACTGACTGTAAACAACAGCATCAGAAACACACTGACTGTAAACAAGAGCATCAGGAACACACTGACTGTAAACACCAGAATCAGGGACACACTGACTGTAAACAACAGAATCAGCGACACAATAAGCTCAAACAACAGAATCAGGGACACACTGACTGTAAACAACAGGATCAGGAACACACTGATTGTAAACAACAGGATCAGGAACACACTGACGGTAAACAACGGGATCAGGAACATACTGACTCTAAACAACAGGATCAGGAACACACTGAGTGTAAACAGGATCAGGAACACACTGATTGTAAACAACAGGATCAGGAACACACTGAGTGTAAACAACAGGATCAGGAACACACTGGCTGTAAACAACAGCATCAGGAAAGCACTGACTGTAAACAACAGCAAGAGGAACACACTGACTGTAAACAACAGGATCAGGAACACACCAACCATAAGGCCAGTATCAGGAACACACTGACTCTGAACAACAAGATCAGCAACACACTGACTGTAAAAAACAGGATCAGGAAAACACTGATTGGAAACAACAGGATCACTGACACAATGACCATAAACAACAGGATCAGGAACACACTGATTGTAAACAACAGAATCAGGAACACACTGACTGCAAACAACAGGATCAGGAACACGCTGACTGTAAACAACAGGATCAGGAACACACTGACTGTAAACAACAGGATCAGGGACACACTGATTGTAAACAACAGGATCAGGAACACACTGACTGTAAACAACAGGATCAGGAACACACTGACTGTAAACAACAGGATCAGGGACACACTGATTGTAAACAACAGGATCAGGAACACACTGACTGTAAACAACAGGATCAGGAACACACTGATTGTAAACAACAGGATCAGGAACACACTGACACTAAACAACAGGATCAGGAACACACTGACACTAAACAACAGGATCAGGAACACACTGACACTAAACAACAGGATCAGGAACACACTGGCTGTAAACAACAGGATCAGGAACACACTGACACTAAACAACAGAATCAGGAACACAGTGACTGTAAACAACAGGATCAGGAACACGCTGACTGTAAACAACAGGATCAGGAACACACTGACTGGAAACAACAGGATCAGGGACACACTGATTGTAAACAACAGCATCAGGAACACACTGACTGTAAACAACAGGATCAGGAACACACTGACTGTAAACAACAGGATCAGGAACACACCGGCTGTAAACAACAGAATCAGCGATACAATAAGCTCAAACAACAGAATCAGGAACACACTGACTGTAAACAACAGCATCAGGAACACACTGACTGTAAACAACAGCATCAGGAACACACTGACTGTAAACAACAGGATCAGGAACACGCTGACTGTAAACAACAGGATCAGGAACACACTGACTGGAAACAACAGGATCAGGGACACACTGATTGTAAACAACAGCATCAGGAACACACTGACTGTAAACAACAGGATCAGGAACACACTGACTGTAAACAACAGGATCAGCAACACACTGACTGTAAACAACAGGATCAGGAACACACCGACAGTAAACAACAGAATCAGGAACACACTGATTGTAAACAAGAGGATCAGGAACACACTGATTGTAATCAACAGGATCAGGAACACACTGACTGTAAAGAACAGAATCAGGAACACACTGATTGTAAACAACAGGATCAGGAACACACTGGCTGTAAACAACAGGATCAGGAACATACTGACTGTAAACAACAGAATCAGGAACACACCGACTGGAAACAACAGGATCAGGGACACACTGATTGTAAACAACAGAATCAGGAACACACTGGCTGGAAACAACAGAATCAGGGATACACTGGCTGTAAACAACAGAATCAGGGATACACTGACTGTAAACAACAGAATCATGAACACACTGACTGTAAACAACAGGATCAGGAACACACTGACTGTAAACAACAGAATCAGGGATACACTGACAGTAAACAACAGGATCAGGAACACACTGACTGTAAACAACAGGATCAGGAACACACTGACTGTAAACAACAGGATAAGGAACACACTGACTGTAAACAACAGGATCAGGAACACACTGCCAGTAAACAACAGGATCAGGAACACACTGACTGTAAACAACAGCATCAGGAACACACTGACTGTAAACAACAGGATAAGGAACACACTGACTGTAAACAACAGGATCAGGAACACACTTACTGTAAAGAACAGCATCAGGAACACACTGACTGTAAACAAGAGGATCAGGAACACACTGACTGTAAACAACAGCATCAGGAACACACTGACTGTAAGCAACAGCATCAGGAACACACTGACTGTAAACAACAGCATCAGGAACACACTGACTGTAAACAACAGCATCAGGAAGACACTGACTGTAAACAACAGGATCAGGAAGACACTGACTGTAAACAACAGGATCAGGAACACACGGACTGTAAACAGCAGAATCAGGAACACACTGACTGTAACCAACAGGATCAGGAACACACTGACTGTAAACAACAGGATCAGGAACACACTGACTGTAAACAACAGGATCAGGAACACACTGACTGTAAACAACAGGATCAGGAACACACTGATTGTAAACAACAGGATCAGGAACACACTGACTGTAAACAACAGCATCAGGAACACACTGACTGTAAACAACAGCATCAGGAACACACTGACTGTAAACAACAGCATCAGGAACACACTGACTGTAAACAACAGCATCAGGAACACACTGACTGTAAACAACACGTTCAGGAACACACTGACTGTAAACAACAGAATCAGGAACACACTGACTGTAAACAACAGGATCAGGAACACACTGACTGTAAACAACAGGTTCAGGAATACACCAACAGTAAACAACAGGATCAGGAACACACTGACTGTAAACAACAGGATCAGGAACACACCAACAGTAAACAACAGGATCAGGAACACACTGATTGTAAACAACAGGATCAGGAACACACTGACGGTAAACAACGGGATCAGGAACATACTGACTCTAAACAACAGGATCAGGAACATACTGAGTGTAAACAACAGGATCAGGAACACACTGAGTGTAAACAGGATCAGGAACACACTGATTGTAAACAACAGGATCAGGAACACACTGAGTGTAAACAACAGGATCAGAAACACACTGGCTGTAAACAACAGCATCAGGAAAGCACTGACTGTAAACAACAGCAAGAGGAACACACTGACTGTAAACAACAGCAAGAGGAACACACTGACTGTAAACAACAGGATCAGGAACACACCAACCATAAGGCCAGTATCAGGAACACACTGACTCTGAACAACAAGATCAGCAACACACTGACTGTAAAAAACAGGATCAGGAAAACACTGATTGGAAACAACAGGATCACTGACACAATGACCATAAACAACAGGATCAGGAACACACTGATTGTAAACAACAGAATCAGGAACACACTGACTGCAAATAACAGGATCAGGAACACGCTGACTGTAAACAACAGGATCAGGAACACACTGACTGTAAACAACAGGATCAGGGACACACTGATTGTAAACAACAGGATCAGGAACACACTGACTGTAAACAACAGGATCAGGAACACACTGACTGTAAACAACAGGATCAGGGACACACTGATTGCAAACAACAGGATCAGGAACACACTGACTGTAAACAACAGGATCAGGAACACACTGATTGTAAACAACAGGATCAGGAACACACTGACACTAAACAACAGGATCAGGAACACACTGACACTAAACAACAGGATCAGGAACACACTGACACTAAACAACAGGATCAGGAACACACTGGCTGTAAACAACAGGATCAGGAACACACTGACACTAAACAACAGAATCAGGAACACAGTGACTGTAAACAACAGGATCAGGAACACGCTGACTGTAAACAACAGGATCAGGAACACACTGACTGGAAACAACAGGATCAGGGACACACTGATTGTAAACAACAGCATCAGGAACACACTGACTGTAAACAACAGGATCAGGAACACACTGACTGTAAACAACAGGATCAGGAACACACCGGCTGTAAACAACAGAATCAGCGATACAATAAGCTCAAACAACAGAATCAGGAACACACTGACTGTAAACAACAGCATCAGGAACACACTGACTGTAAACAACAGCATCAGGAACACACTGACTGTAAACAACAGGATCAGGAACACGCTGACTGTAAACAACAGGATCAGGAACACACTGACTGGAAACAACAGGATCAGGGACACACTGATTGTAAACAACAGCATCAGGAACACACTGACTGTAAACAACAGGATCAGGAACACACCGACAGTAAACAACAGGATCCGGAACACACTGACTGTAAACAACAGGATCAGCAACACACTGACTGTAAACAACAGGATCAGGAACACACCGACAGTAAACAACAGAATCAGGAACACACTGATTGTAAACAAGAGGATCAGGAACACACTGATTGTAATCAACAGGATCAGGAACACACTGACTGTAAAGAACAGAATCAGGAACACACTGATTGTAAACAACAGGATCAGGAACACACTGGCTGTAAACAACAGGATCAGGAACATACTGACTGTAAACAACAGAATCAGGAACACACCGACTGGAAACAACAGGATCAGGGACACACTGATTGTAAACAACAGAATCAGGAACACACTGGCTGGAAACAACAGAATCAGGGATACACTGGCTGTAAACAACAGAATCAGGGATACACTGACTGTAAACAACAGAATCATGAACACACTGACTGTAAACAACAGGATCAGGAACACACTGACTGTAAACAACAGAATCAGGGATACACTGACAGTAAACAACAGGATCAGGAACACACTGACTGTAAACAACAGGATCAGGAACACACTGACTGTAAACAACAGGATAAGGAACACACTGACTGTAAACAACAGGATCAGGAACACACTGCCAGTAAACAACAGGATCAGGAACACACTGACTGTAAACAACAGCATCAGGAACACACTGACTGTAAACAACAGGATAAGGAACACACTGACTGTAAACAACAGGATCAGGAACACACTTACTGTAAAGAACAGCATCAGGAACACACTGACTGTAAACAAGAGGATCAGGAACACACTGACTGTAAACAACAGCATCAGGAACACACTGACTGTAAGCAACAGCATCAGGAACACACTGACTGTAAACAACAGCATCAGGAACACACTGACTGTAAACAACAGCATCAGGAAGACACTGACTGTAAACAACAGGATCAGGAAGACACTGACTGTAAACAACAGGATCAGGAACACACGGACTGTAAACAACAGAATCAGGAACACACTGACTGTAACCAACAGGATCAGGAACACACTGACTGTAAACAACAGGATCAGGAACACACTGACTGTAAACAACAGGATCAGGAACACACTGACTGTAAACAACAACATCAGGAACACACTGACTGTAAACAACAGCATCAGGAACACACTGACAGTAAACAACAGCATCAGGAACACACTGACTGTAAACAACAGCATCAGGAACACACTGACTGTAAACAACAGGTTCAGGAACACACTGACTGTAAACAACAGAATCAGGAACACACTGACTGTAAACAACAGGATCAGGAACACACTGACTGTAAACAACAGGTTCAGGAATACACCAACAGTAAACAACAGGATCAGGAACACACTGACTGTAAACAACAGGATCAGGAACATACTGATTGTAAACACCAGGATCAGGAACACGCTGACTGTAAACAACAGGATCAGGAACACACTGATTGTAAACACCAGGATCAGCAACACACTGACTGTAAACAACAGGATCAGGAACACACTGACTGTAAAACAACAGGATCAGGAACACACTGACTGTAAACAACAGAATCAGGAACACACTGACTGTAAACAACAGGATCAGGAACACACCATCCATAAGGCCAGTATCAGGAACACACTGACTGTAAAAAACAGGATCAGGAAAACACTGTTTGGAAACAACAGGATCACTGACACAATGACCAGAAACAACAGGATCAGGAACACACTGATTGTAAACAACAGGATCAGGAACACACTGACTGTAAACAACAGGATCAGGAACACACTGACTGGAAACAACAGGATCAGGAACACACTGACTGTAAACAACAGAATCAGGAACACACTGACTGTAAACAACAGGATCAGGAACACACTGATTGTAAACAACAGAATCAGGAACACACTGAATGTAAACAACAGGATCAGGAACACACTGACTGGAAACAACAGGATCAGGAACACACTGACTGTAAACAACAGAATCAGGAACACACTGACTGTAAACAACAGGATCAGCAACACACTGACTGTAAACAACAGGATCAGGAACACACTGACTGTAAACAACAGGATAAGGAACACACTGACTGTAAACAACAGGATCAGGAACACACTGCCAGTAAACAACAGGATCAGGAACACACTGACTGTAAACAACAGCATCAGGAACACACTGACTGTAAACAACAGGATAAGGAACACACTGACTGTAAACAACAGGATCAGGAACACACTTACTGTAAAGAACAGCATCAGGAACACACTGACTGTAAACAAGAGGATCAGGAACACACTGACTGTAAACAACAGCATCAGGAACACACTGACTGTAAGCAACAGCATCAGGAACACACTGACTGTAAACAACAGCATCAGGAACACACTGACTGTAAACAACAGCATCAGGAAGACACTGACTGTAAACAACAGGATCAGGAAGACACTGACTGTAAACAACAGGATCAGGAACACACGGACTGTAAACAACAGAATCAGGAACACACTGACTGTAACCAACAGGATCAGGAACACACTGACTGTAAACAACAGGATCAGGAACACACTGACTGTAAACAACAGGATCAGGAACACACTGACTGTAAACAACAGGATCAGGAACACACTGATTGTAAACAACAGGATCAGGAACACACTGACTGTAAACAACAACATCAGGAACACACTGACTGTAAACAACAGCATCAGGAACACACTGACTGTAAACAACAGCATCAGGAACACACTGACTGTAAACAACAGCATCAGGAACACACTGACTGTAAACAACAGGTTCAGGAACACACTGACTGTAAACAACAGAATCAGGAACACACTGACTGTAAACAACAGGATCAGGAACACACTGACTGTAAACAACAGGTTCAGGAATACACCAACAGTAAACAACAGGATCAGGAACACACTGACTGTAAACAACAGGATCAGGAACATACTGATTGTAAACACCAGGATCAGGAACACACTGACTGTAAACAACAGGATCAGGAACACACTGATTGTAAACACCAGGATCAGCAACACACTGACTGTAAACAACAGGATCAGGAACACACTGACTGTAAAACAACAGGATCAGGAACACACTGACTGTAAACAACAGAATCAGGAACACACTGACTGTAAACAACAGGATCAGGAACACACCATCCATAAGGCCAGTATCAGGAACACACTGACTGTAAAAAACAGGATCAGGAAAACACTGTTTGGAAACAACAGGATCACTGACACAATGACCAGAAACAACAGGATCAGGAACACACTGATTGTAAACAACAGGATCAGGAACACACTGACTGTAAACAACAGGATCAGGAACACACTGACTGGAAACAACAGGATCAGGAACACACTGACTGTAAACAACAGCATCAGGAACACACTGACTGTAAACAACAGGTTCAGGAACACACTGACTGTAAACAACAGAATCAGGAACACACTGACTGTAAACAACAGGATCAGGAACACACTGACTGTAAACAACAGGTTCAGGAATACACCAACAGTAAACAACAGGATCAGGAACACACTGACTGTAAACAACAGGATCAGGAACATACTGATTGTAAACACCAGGATCAGGAACACACTGACTGTAAACAACAGGATCAGGAACACACTGATTGTAAACACCAGGATCAGCAACACACTGACTGTAAACAACAGGATCAGGAACACACTGACTGTAAAACAACAGGATCAGGAACACACTGACTGTAAACAACAGAATCAGGAACACACTGACTGTAAACAACAGGATCAGGAACACACCATCCATAAGGCCAGTATCAGGAACACACTGACTGTAAACAACAACATCAGGAACACACTGACTGTAAACAACAGCATCAGGAACACACTGACTGTAAACAACAGCATCAGGAACACACTGACTGTAAACAACAGCATCAGGAACACACTGACTGTAAACAACAGGTTCAGGAACACACTGACTGTAAACAACAGAATCAGGAACACACTGACTGTAAACAACAGGATCAGGAACACACTGACTGTAAACAACAGGTTCAGGAATACACCAACAGTAAACAACAGGATCAGGAACACACTGACTGTAAACAACAGGATCAGGAACATACTGATTGTAAACACCAGGATCAGGAACACACTGACTGTAAACAACAGGATCAGGAACACACTGATTGTAAACACCAGGATCAGCAACACACTGACTGTAAACAACAGGATCAGGAACACACTGACTGTAAAACAACAGGATCAGGAACACACTGACTGTAAACAACAGAATCAGGAACACACTGACTGTAAACAACAGGATCAGGAACACACCATCCATAAGGCCAGTATCAGGAACACACTGACTGTAAAAAACAGGATCAGGAAAACACTGTTTGGAAACAACAGGATCACTGACACAATGACCAGAAACAACAGGATCAGGAACACACTGATTGTAAACAACAGGATCAGGAACACACTGACTGTAAACAACAGGATCAGGAACACACTGACTGGAAACAACAGGATCAGGAACACACTGACTGTAAACAACAGCATCAGGAACACACTGACTGTAAACAACAGGTTCAGGAACACACTGACTGTAAACAACAGAATCAGGAACACACTGACTGTAAACAACAGGATCAGGAACACACTGACTGTAAACAACAGGTTCAGGAATACACCAACAGTAAACAACAGGATCAGGAACACACTGACTGTAAACAACAGGATCAGGAACATACTGATTGTAAACACCAGGATCAGGAACACACTGACTGTAAACAACAGGATCAGGAACACACTGATTGTAAACACCAGGATCAGCAACACACTGACTGTAAACAACAGGATCAGGAACACACTGACTGTAAAACAACAGGATCAGGAACACACTGACTGTAAACAACAGAATCAGGAACACACTGACTGTAAACAACAGGATCAGGAACACACCATCCATAAGGCCAGTATCAGGAACACACTGACTGTAAAAAACAGGATCAGGAAAACACTGTTTGGAAACAACAGGATCACTGACACAATGACCAGAAACAACAGGATCAGGAACACACTGATTGTAAACAACAGGATCAGTAACACACTGACTGTAAACAACAGGATCAGGAACACACTGACTGGAAACAACAGGATCAGGAACACACTGACTGTAAACAACAGAATCAGGAACACACTGACTGTAAACAACAGGATCAGGAACACACTGATTGTAAACAACAGAATCAGGAACACACTGAATGTAAACAACAGGATCAGGAACACACTGACTGGAAACAACAGGATCAGGAACACACTGACTGTAAACAACAGAATCAGGAACACACTGACTGTAAACAACAGGATCAGGAACTGACTGATTGTAAACAACAGCATCAGGAACACACTGACTGTAAACAACAGGATCAGGAACACACTGACTGTAAACAACAGAATCAGGAACACACTGACTGTAAACAACAGGATCAGGAACACACTGACTGTAAACAACAGGATCAGGAACACACTGATTGTAAACAACAGAATCAGGAACACACTGACTGTAAACAACAGAATCAGGAACACACTGACTGTAAACAACAGAATCAGGAACACACTGACTGTAAACAACAGGATCAGGAACACACTGACTGTAAACAACAGGTTCAGGAATACACCAACAGTAAACAACAGGATCAGGAACACACTGACTGTAAACAACAGGATCAGGAACATACTGATTGTAAACACCAGGATCAGGAACACACTGACTGTAAACAACAGGATCAGGAACACACTGATTGTAAACACCAGGATCAGCAACACACTGACTGTAAACAACAGGATCAGGAACACACTGACTGTAAAACAACAGGATCAGGAACACACTGACTGTAAACAACAGAATCAGGAACACACTGACTGTAAACAACAGGATCAGGAACACACCATCCATAAGGCCAGTATCAGGAACACACTGACTGTAAAAAACAGGATCAGGAAAACACTGTTTGGAAACAACAGGATCACTGACACAATGACCAGAAACAACAGGATCAGGAACACACTGATTGTAAACAACAGGATCAGGAACACACTGACTGTAAACAACAGGATCAGGAACACACTGACTGGAAACAACAGGATCAGGAACACACTGACTGTAAACAACAGCATCAGGAACACACTGACTGTAAACAACAGGTTCAGGAACACACTGACTGTAAACAACAGAATCAGGAACACACTGACTGTAAACAACAGGATCAGGAACACACTGACTGTAAACAACAGGTTCAGGAATACACCAACAGTAAACAACAGGATCAGGAACACACTGACTGTAAACAACAGGATCAGGAACATACTGATTGTAAACACCAGGATCAGGAACACACTGACTGTAAACAACAGGATCAGGAACACACTGATTGTAAACACCAGGATCAGCAACACACTGACTGTAAACAACAGGATCAGGAACACACTGACTGTAAAACAACAGGATCAGGAACACACTGACTGTAAACAACAGAATCAGGAACACACTGACTGTAAACAACAGGATCAGGAACACACCATCCATAAGGCCAGTATCAGGAACACACTGACTGTAAAAAACAGGATCAGGAAAACACTGTTTGGAAACAACAGGATCACTGACACAATGACCAGAAACAACAGGATCAGGAACACACTGATTGTAAACAACAGGATCAGTAACACACTGACTGTAAACAACAGGATCAGGAACACACTGACTGGAAACAACAGGATCAGGAACACACTGACTGTAAACAACAGAATCAGGAACACACTGACTGTAAACAACAGGATCAGGAACACACTGATTGTAAACAACAGAATCAGGAACACACTGAATGTAAACAACAGGATCAGGAACACACTGACTGGAAACAACAGGATCAGGAACACACTGACTGTAAACAACAGAATCAGGAACACACTGACTGTAAACAACAGGATCAGGAACTGACTGATTGTAAACAACAGCATCAGGAACACACTGACTGTAAACAACAGAATCAGGAACACACTGACTGTAAACAACAGAATCAGGAACACACTGACTGTAAACAACAGGATCAGGAACACACTGACTGTAAACAACAGGATCAGGAACACACTGATTGTAAACAACAGAATCAGGAACACACTGACTGTAAACAACAGGATCAGGAACACACCGACAGTAAACAAAAGCATCAGGAACACACTGACTGTAAACAACAGCATCAGGAACACACTGACTGGAAACAACAGGATCAGGAACACACCGACTGTAAACAACAGGATCAGGAACACACTGACTCTAAACAACAGCATCAGGAACACACTGACTGTAAACAACAGGATCAGGAACACACTGACTGTAAACAACAGGATCAGGAACACACCGACTTTAAACAACAGGATCAGGAACACACTGACTGTAAACAACAGCATCAGGAACACACTGACTGTAAACAACAGGATCAGGAACACACTGACTGTAAACAACAGGATCAGGAACACACTGACTGGAAACAACAGCATCAGGAACACACTGACTGTAAACAACAGAACCAGGAACACACCGACAGTAAGCAACAGGATCAGGAACACGCTGCCTGTATACAAGAGGAACAGCAACACACTGCCTGCAAAAAATAGGATTAGGAACACACTGACTGCAAACAACAGGATCAGGAACACACTGACTGTAAAACAACAGGATCAGGAACACACTGACTGTAAACAACAGGATCAGGAACATACTGATTGTAAACACCAGGATCAGGAACACACTGACTGTAAACAACAGCATCAGGAACACACTGACTGTAAACAACAGGATCAGGAACACACTGACTGTAAACAACAGGATCAGGAACATACTGATTGTAAACACCAGGATCAGGAACACGCTGACTGTAAACAACAGGATCAGGAACACACTGACTGTAAACAACAGGATCAGGAACATACTGATTGTAAACACCAGGATCAGGAACACGCTGACTGTAAACAACAGGATCAGGAACACACTGATTGTAAACACCAGGATCAGTAACACACTGACTGTAAACAACAGGATCAGGAACACACACACTGTAAACACCAGAATCAGGGACACACTGGCTGTAAACAACAGAATCAACGACACAATAAGCTCAAACAACAGAATCAGGAACACACTGACTGTAAACACCAGAATCAGGGACACACTGGCTGTAAACAACAGAATCAGCGACACAATAAGCTCAAACAACAGGATCACGAACACACTGACTGTAAACACCAGAATCAGGGACACACTGACTGTAAACAACAGGATCAGGGACACACTGACTGTAAACAGCAGAATCAGGAACACACTGGCTGTAAACAACAGAATCAGCGACACAATAAGCTCAAACAACAGAATCAGGGACATACTGAGTGTAAACAACAGGATCAGGAACACACTGACTGTAAACAACAGAATCAGGAACACACTGACTGTAAACAACAGGATCAGGAACACACTGACTGTAAACAACAGGATCAGGGACACACTGACTGTAAACACCAGAATCAGGAACACACTGACGGTAAACAACAGGATCAGCGATACACTGACTGTAAACAACAGGATCAGGAACACACTGACTGTAAACAACAGAATCAGCGACACAATAAGCTCAAACAACAGAATCAGGAACACACTGACTGTAAACACCAGAATCAGGAACACACTGGCTGTAAACAACAGAATCAGCGACACAATAAGCTCAAACAACAGAATCAGGAACGCACGGACTGTAAACAACAGGATCAGGGACACACTGACTGGAAACAACAGAATCAGGGACACACTGACTGTAAACAACAGCATCAGGAACACACAGATTGTAAACAACAGGATCGGGAACACAGTGACTGTAAACAACAGAATCAGGAACACACTGACTGTAAACAACAGAATCAGGAACACACTGACTGTAAACAACAGGATCAGGGACACACTGACTGGAAACAACAGAATCAGGAACACACTGACTGTAAACAACAGCATCAGGAACACACAGATTGTAAACAACAGGATCAGGAACACACTGACTGTAAACAACAGAATCAGGAACACACTGACTGTAAACAACAGAATCAGGAACACACTGACTGTAAACAACAGCATCAGAAACACACTGACTGTAAACAACAGGTTCAGGAACACACCAACAGTAAACAACAGAATCAGGAACACACTGACTGTAAACAACAGCATCAGGAACACACCAACAGTAAACAACAGGATCAGGAACACACCAACAGTAAACAACAGGATCAGGAACACACTGACGGTAAACAACAGCATCAGGAACACACTGACTGTAAACAACAGCATCAGGAACACACTGACTGTAAACACCAGAATCAGGGACACACTGACTGTAAACAACAGAATCAGGAACACACTGATTGTAAACAACAGGATCAGGAACACACTGAGTGTAAACAACAGGATCAGCGACACAATCAGCTCAAACAACAGAATCAGGGAAACACTGACTGTAAACAACAGAATCAGCGACACAATAAGCTCAAACAACAGAATCAGGGACACACTGACTGTAAACAACAGGATCAGGAACACACTGATTGTAAACAACAGGATCAGGAACACACTGACGGTAAACAACGGGATCAGGAACATACTGAGTGTAAACAACAGGATCAGGAACACACTGGCTGTAAACAACAGGATCAGGAACACACTGATTGTAAACAACAGGATCAGGAACACACTGACGGTAAACAACGGGATCAGGAACATACTGAGTGTAAACAACAGGATCAGGAACACACTGACGGTAAACAACGGGATCAGGAACATACTGAGTGTAAACAACAGGATCAGGAACACACTGACTGTAAACAACAGGATCAGGAACACACTGGCTGTAAACAACAGCATCAGGAAAGCACTGACTGTAAACAACAGCAAGAGGAACACACTGACTGTAAACAACAGCAAGAGGAACACACTGACTGTAAACAACAGGATCAGGAACACACCAACCATAAGGCCAGTATCAGGAACACACTGACTCTGAACAACAAGATCAGCAACACACTGACTGTAAAAAACAGGATCAGGAAAACACTGATTGGAAACAACAGGATAACTGACACAATGACCATAAACAACAGGATCAGGAACACACTGATTGTAAACAACAGAATCAGGAACACACTGACTGCAAACAACAGGATCAGGAACACGCTGACTGTAAACAACAGGATCAGGAACACACTGACTGTAAACAACAGGATCAGGGACACACTGATTGTAAACAACAGGATCAGGAACACACTGACTGTAAACAACAGGATCAGGAACACACTGACTGTAAACAACAGGATCAGGGACACACTGATTGTAAACAACAGGATCAGGAACACACTGACTGTAAACAACAGGATCAGGAACACACTGATTGTAAACAACAGGATCAGGAACACACTGACACTAAACAACAGGATCAGGAACACACTGACACTAAACAACAGGATCAGGAACACACTGACACTAAACAACAGGATCAGGAACACACTGACTGTAAACAACAGGATCAGGAACACACTGACACTAAACAACAGGATCAGGAACACACTGACACTAAACAACAGGATCAGGAACACACTGACACTAAACAACAGGATCAGGAACACACTGACACTAAACAACAGGATCAGGAACACACTGACACTAAACAACAGGATCAGGAACACACTGGCTGTAAACAACAGGATCAGGAACACACTGACACTAAACAACAGAATCAGGAACACAGTGACTGTAAACAACAGGATCAGGAACACGCTGACTGTAAACAACAGGATCAGGAACACACTGACTGGAAACAACAGGATCAGGGACACACTGATTGTAAACAACAGCATCAGGAACACACTGACTGTAAACAACAGGATCAGGAACACACTGACTGTAAACAACAGGATCAGGAACACACCGGCTGTAAACAACAGAATCAGCGATACAATAAGCTCAAACAACAGAATCAGGAACACACTGACTGTAAACAACAGCATCAGGAACACACTGACTGTAAACAACAGCATCAGGAACACACTGACTGTAAACAACAGGATCAGGAACACGCTGACTGTAACCAACAGGATCAGGAACACACTGACTGGAAACAACAGGATCAGGGACACACTGATTGTAAACAACAGCATCAGGAACACACTGACTGTAAACAACAGGATCAGGAACACACCGACAGTAAACAACAGGATCAGGAACACACTGACTGGAAACAACAGGATCAGCAACACACTGACTGTAAACAACAGGATCAGGAACACACCGACAGTAAACAACAGAATCAGGAACACACTGATTGTAAACAAGAGGATCAGGAACACACTGATTGTAATCAACAGGATCAGGAACACACTGACTGTAAAGAACAGAATCAGGAACACACTGATTGTAAACAACAGGATCAGGAACACACTGGCTGTAAACAACAGGATCAGGAACATACTGACTGTAAACAACAGAATCAGGAACACACCGACTGGAAACAACAGGATCAGGGACACACTGATTGTAAACAACAGAATCAGGAACACACTGGCTGGAAACAACAGAATCAGGGATACACTGGCTGTAAACAACAGAATCAGGGATACACTGACGGTAAACAACAGAATCATGAACACACTGACTGTAAACAACAGGATCAGGAACACACTGACTGTAAACAACAGAATCAGGGATACACTGACAGTAAACAACAGGATCAGGAACACACTGACTGTAAACAACAGGATCAGGAACACACTGACTGTAAACAACAGGATAAGGAACACACTGACTGTAAACAACAGGATCAGGAACACACTGCCAGTAAACAACAGGATCAGGAACACACTGACTGTAAACAACAGCATCAGGAACACACTGACTGTAAACAACAGGATAAGGAACACACTGACTGTAAACAACAGGATCAGGAACACACTTACTGTAAAGAACAGCATCAGGAACACACTGACTGTAAACAAGAGGATCAGGAACACACTGACTGTAAACAACAGCATCAGGAACACACTGACTGTAAACTACAGCATCAGGAACACACTGACTGTAAACAACAGAATCAGGAACACACTGACTGTAAACAACAGAATCAGGAACACACTGACTGTAAACAACAGCATCAGAAACACACTGACTGTAAACAAGAGGATCAGGAACACACTGACTGTAAACAACAGAATCAGGAACACACTGACTGTAAACAACAGAATCAGGAACACACTGACTGTAAACAACAGCATCAGAAACACACTGACTGTAAACAACAGGATCAGGAACACACTGACTGTAAACAACAGGATCAGGAACACACTGATTGTAAACAACAGCATCAGGAACACACTGCCAGTAAACAACAGGATCAGGAACACACTGACTGTAAACAACAGCATCAGGAACACACTGACTGTAAACAACAGGATAAGGAACACACTGACTGTAAACAACAGGATCAGGAACACACTTACTGTAAAGAACAGCATCAGGAACACACTGACTGTAAACAAGAGGATCAGGAACACACTGACTGTAAACAACAGCATCAGGAACACACTGACTGTAAACAACAGGATCAGGAACACACTGACTGTAAACAACAGAATCAGGAACACACTGACTGTAAACAACAGAATCAGGAACACACTGACTGTAAACAACAGCATCAGAAACACATTGACTGTAAACAAGAGGATCAGGAACACACTGACTGTAAACAACAGAATCAGGAACACACTGACTGTAAACAACAGAATCAGGAACACACTGACTGTAAACAACAGCATCAGAAACACACTGACTGTAAACAACAGGATCAGGAACACACTGACTGTAAACAACAGGATCAGGAACACACTGATTGTAAACAACAGCATCAGGAACACACTGACTGTAAACAACAGCATCAAGAACACACTGACTGTAAACAACAGGTTCAGGAACACACCAACAGTAAACAACAGAATCAGGAACACACTGACTGTAAACAACAGCATCAGGAACACACCAACAGTAAACAACAGGATCAGGAACACACCAACAGTAAACAACAGGATCAGGAACACACTGACGGTAAACAACAGCATCAGGAACACACTGACTGTAAACAACAGCATCAGGAACACACTGACTGTAAACACCAGAATCAGGGACACACTGACTGTAAACAACAGAATCAGGAACACACTGATTGTAAACAACAGGATCAGGAACACACTGAGTGTAAACAACAGGATCAGCGACACAATCAGCTCAAACAACAGAATCAGGGAAACACTGACTGTAAACAACAGAATCAGCGACACAATAAGCTCAAACAACAGAATCAGGGACACACTGACTGTAAACAACAGGATCAGGAACACACTGATTGTAAACAACTGGATCAGGAACACACTGACGGTAAACAACGGGATCAGGAACATACTGAGTGTAAACAACAGGATCAGGAACACACTGGCTGTAAACAACAGGATCAGGAACACACTGATTGTAAACAACAGGATCAGGAACACACTGACGGTAAACAACGGGATCAGGAACATACTGAGTGTAAACAACAGGATCAGGAACACACTGACGGTAAACAACGGGATCAGGAACATACTGAGTGTAAACAACAGGATCAGGAACACACTGAGTGTAAACAGGATCAGGAACACACTGATTGTAAACAACAGCAAGAGGAACACACTGACTGTAAACAACAGGATCAGGAACACACCAACCATAAGGCCAGTATCAGGAACACACTGACTCTGAACAACAAGATCAGCAACACACTGACTGTAAAAAACAGGATCAGGAAAACACTGATTGGAAACAACAGGATCACTGACACAATGACCATAAACAACAGGATCAGGAACACACTGATTGTAAACAACAGAATCAGGAACACACTGACTGCAAACAACAGGATCAGGAACACGCTGACTGTAAACAACAGGATCAGGAACACACTGACTGTAAACAACAGGATCAGGGACACACTGATTGTAAACAACAGGATCAGGAACACACTGACTGTAAACAACAGGATCAGGAACACACTGACTGTAAACAACAGGATCAGGGACACACTGATTGTAAACAACAGGATCAGGAACACACTGACTGTAAACAACAGGATCAGGAACACACTGATTGTAAACAACAGGATCAGGAACACACTGACACTAAACAACAGGATCAGGAACACACTGACACTAAACAACAGGATCAGGAACACACTGACACTAAACAACAGGATCAGGAACACACTGGCTGTAAACAACAGGATCAGGAACACACTGACACTAAACAACAGAATCAGGAACACAGTGACTGTAAACAACAGGATCAGGAACACGCTGACTGTAAACAACAGGATCAGGAACACACTGACTGGAAACAACAGGATCAGGGACACACTGATTGTAAACAACAGCATCAGGAACACACTGACTGTAAACGACAGGATCAGGAACACACTGACTGTAAACAACAGGATCAGGAACACACCGGCTGTAAACAACAGAATCAGCGATACAATAAGCTCAAACAACAGAATCAGGAACACACTGACTGTAAACAACAGCATCAGGAACACACTGACTGTAAACAACAGCATCAGGAACACACTGACTGTAAACAACAGGATCAGGAACACGCTGACTGTAAACAACAGGATCAGGAACACACTGACTGGAAACAACAGGATCAGGGACACACTGATTGTAAACAACAGCATCAGGAACACACTGACTGTAAACAACAGGATCAGGAACACACCGACAGTAAACAACAGGATCAGGAACACACTGACTGTAAACAACAGGATCAGCAACACACTGACTGTAAACAACAGGATCAGGAACACACCGACAGTAAACAACAGAATCAGGAACACACTGATTGAAAACAAGAGGATCAGGAACACACTGATTGTAATCAACAGGATCAGGAACACACTGACTGTAAAGAACAGAATCAGGAACACACTGATTGTAAACAACAGGATCAGGAACACACTGGCTGTAAACAACAGGATCAGGAACATACGGACTGTAAACAACAGAATCAGGAACACACCGACTGGAAACAACAGGATCAGGGACACACTGATTGTAAACAACAGAATCAGGAACACACTGGCTGGAAACAACAGAATCAGGGATACACTGGCTGTAAACAACAGAATCAGGGATACACTGACTGTAAACAACAGAATCATGAACACACTGACTGTAAACAACAGGATCAGGAACACACTGACTGTAAACAACAGAATCAGGGATACACTGACAGTAAACAACAGGATCAGGAACACACTGACTGTAAACAACAGGATCAGGAACACACTGACTGTAAACAACAGGATCAGGAACACACTGACTGTAAACAACAGGATCAGGAACACACTGCCAGTAAACAACAGGATCAGGAACACACTGACTGTAAACAACAGCATCAGGAACACACTGACTGTAAACAACAGGATAAGGAACACACTGACTGTAAACAACAGGATCAGGAACACACTTACTGTAAAGAACAGCATCAGGAACACACTGACTGTAAACAAGAGGATCAGGAACACACTGACTGTAAACAACAGCATCAGGAACACACTGACTGTAAACAACAGCATCAGGAACACACTGACTGTAAACAACAGCATCAGGAACACACTGACTGTAAACAACAGCATCAGGAAGACACTGACTGTAAACAACAGGATCAGGAAGACACTGACTGTAAACAACAGGATCAGGAACACACGGACTGTAAACAACAGAATCAGGAACACACTGACTGTAACCAACAGGATCAGGAACACACTGACTGTAAACAACAGGATCAGGAACACACTGACTGTAAACAACAGGATCAGGAACACACTGACTGTAAACAACAGGATCAGGAACACACTGATTGTAAACAACAGGATCAGGAACACACTGACTGTAAACAACAGCATCAGGAACACACTGACTGTAAACAACAGCATCAGGAACACACTGACTGTAAACAACAGCATCAGGAACACACTGACTGTAAACAACAGGTTCAGGAACACACTGACTGTAAACAACAGAATCAGGAACACACTGACTGTAAACAACAGGATCAGGAACACACTGACTGTAAACAACAGGATCAGGAACACACCAACAGTAAACAACAGGATCAGGAACACACTGATTGTAAACAACAGGATCAGGAACACACTGATTGTAAACAACAGGATCAGGAACACACTGTCTGTAAACAACAGCATCAGGAACACACTGACTGTAAACAACAGCATCAGGAAGACACTGACTGTAAACAACAGGATCAGGAAGACACTGACTGTAAACAACAGGATCAGGAACACACGGACTGTAAACAACAGAATCAGGAACACACTGACTGTAACCAACAGGATCAGGAACACACTGACTGTAAACAACAGGATCAGGAACACACTGACTGTAAACAACAGGATCAGGAACACACTGACTGTAAACAACAGGATCAGGAACACACTGATTGTAAACAACAGGATCAGGAACACACTGACTGTAAACAACAGCATCAGGAACACACTGACTGTAAACAACAGCATCCGGAACACACTGACTGTAAACAACAGCATCAGGAACACACTGACTGTAAACAACAGCATCAGGAACACACTGACTGTAAACAACAGGTTCAGGAACACACTGACTGTAAACAACAGAATCAGGAACACACTGACTGTAAACAACAGGATCAGGAACACACTGACTGTAAACAACAGGTTCAGGAATACACCAACAGTAAACAACAGGATCAGGAACACACTGACTGTAAACAACAGGATCAGGAACACACCAACAGTAAACAACAGGATCAGGAACACACTGATTGTAAACAACAGGATCAGGAACACACTGATTGTAAACAACAGGATCAGGAACACACTGACTGTAAACAACAGCATCAGGAACACACTGACTGTAAACAACAGCATCAGGAAGACACTGACTGTAAACAACAGGATCAGGAAGACACTGACTGTAAACAACAGGATCAGGAACACACGGACTGTAAACAACAGAATCAGGAACACACTGACTGTAACCAACAGGATCAGGAACACACTGACTGTAAACAACAGGATCAGGAACACACTGACTGTAAACAACAGGATCAGGAACACACTGACTGTAAACAACAGGATCAGGAACACACTGATTGTAAACAACAGGATCAGGAACACACTGACTGTAAACAACAGCATCAGGAACACACTGACTGTAAACAACAGCATCAGGAACACACTGACTGTAAACAACAGCATCAGGAACACACTGACTGTAAACAACAGCATCAGGAACACACTGACTGTAAACAACAGGTTCAGGAACACACTGACTGTAAACAACAGAATCAGGAACACACTGACTGTAAACAACAGGATCAGGAACACACTGACTGTAAACAACAGGTTCAGGAATACACCAACAGTAAACAACAGGATCAGGAACACACTGACTGTAAACAACAGGATCAGGAACACACCAACAGTAAACAACAGGATCAGCAACACACTGATTGTAAACAACAGGATCAGGAACACACTGACGGTAAACAACGGGATCAGGAACATACTGACTCTAAACAACAGGATCAGGAACACACTGATTGTAAACAACAGGATCAGGAACACACTGATTGTAAACAACAGGATCAGGAACACACTGAGTGTAAACAACAGGATCAGGAACACACTGGCTGTAAACAACAGCATCAGGAAAGCACTGACTGTAAACAACAGCAAGAGGAACACACTGACTGTAAACAACAGCAAGAGGAACACACTGACTGTAAACAACAGGATCAGGAACACACCAACCATAAGGCCAGTATCAGGAACACACTGACTCTGAACAACAAGATCAGCAACACACTGACTGTAAAAAACAGGATCAGGAAAACACTGATTGGAAACAACAGGATCACTGACACAATGACCATAAACAACAGGATCAGGAACACACTGATTGTAAACAACAGAATCAGGAACACACTGACTGCAAACAACAGGATCAGGAACACGCTGACTGTAAACAACAGGATCAGGAACACACTGACTGTAAACAACAGGATCAGGGACACACTGATTGTAAACAACAGGATCAGGAACACACTGACTGTAAACAACAGGATCAGGAACACACTGACTGTAAACAACAGGATCAGGGACACACTGATTGTAAACAACAGGATCAGGAACACACTGACTGTAAACAACAGGATCAGGAACACACTGATTGTAAACAACAGGATCAGGAACACACTGACACTAAACAACAGGATCAGGAACACACTGACACTAAACAACAGGATCAGGAACACACTGACACGAAACAACAGGATCAGGAACACACTGGCTGTAAACAACAGGATCAGGAACACACTGACACTAAACAACAGAATCAGGAACACAGTGACTGTAAACAACAGGATCAGGAACACGCTGACTGTAAACAACAGGATCAGGAACACACTGACTGGAAACAACAGGATCAGGGACACACTGATTGTAAACAACAGCATCAGGAACACACTGACTGTAAACAACAGGATCAGGAACACACTGACTGTAAACAACAGGATCAGGAACACACCGGCTGTAAACAACAGAATCAGCGATACAATAAGCTCAAACAACAGAATCATTAACACACTGACTGTAAACAACAGCATCAGGAACACACTGACTGTAAACAACAGCATCAGGAACACACTGACTGGAAACAACAGGATCAGGAACACGCTGACTGTAAACAACAGGATCAGGAACACACTGACTGGAAACAACAGGATCAGGGACACACTGATTGTAAACAACAGCATCAGGAACACACTGACTGTAAACAACAGGATCAGGAACACACCGACTGTAAACAACAGGATCAGGAACACACTGACTGTAAACAACAGGATCAGCAACACACTGACTGTAAACAACAGGATCAGGAACACACCGACAGTAAACAACAGAATCAGGAACACACTGATTGTAAACAAGAGGATCAGGAACAGACTGATTGTAATCAACAGGATCAGGAACACACTGATTGTAAAGAACAGAATCAGGAACACACTGATTGTAAACAACAGGATCAGGAACACACTGGCTGTAAACAACAGGATCAGGAACATACTGACTGTAAACAACAGAATCAGGAACACACCGACTGGAAACAACAGGATCAGGGACACACTGATTGTAAACAACAGAATCAGGAACACACTGGCTGGAAACAACAGAATCAGGGATACACTGGCTGTAAACAACAGAATCAGGGATACACTGACTGTAAACAACAGAATCATGAACACACTGACTGTAAACAACAGGATCAGGAACACACTGACTGTAAACAACAGAATCAGGGATACACTGACAGTAAACAACAGGATCAGGAACACACCGACAGTAAACAACAGGATCAGGAACACACTGACTGTAAACAACAGGATCAGCAACACACTGACTGTAAACAACAGGATCAGGAACACACCGACAGTAAACAACAGAATCAGGAACACACTGATTGAAAACAAGAGGATCAGGAACACACTGATTGTAATCAACAGGATCAGGAACACACTGACTGTAAAGAACAGAATCAGGAACACACTGATTGTAAACAACAGGATCAGGAACACACTGGCTGTAAACAACAGGATCAGGAACATACTGACTGTAAACAACAGAATCAGGAACACACCGACTGGAAACAACAGGATCAGGGACACACTGATTGTAAACAACAGAATCAGGAACACACTGGCTGGAAACAACAGAATCAGGGATACACTGGCTGTAAACAACAGAATCAGGGATACACTGACTGTAAACAACAGAATCATGAACACACTGACTGTAAACAACAGGATCAGGAACACACTGACTGTAAACAACAGAATCAGGGATACACTGACAGTAAACAACAGGATCAGGAACACACTGACTGTAAACAACAGGATCAGGAACACACTGACTGTAAACAACAGGATCAGGAACACACTGACTGTAAACAACAGGATCAGGAACACACTGCCAGTAAACAACAGGATCAGGAACACACTGACTGTAAACAACAGCATCAGGAACACACTGACTGTAAACAACAGGATAAGGAACACACTGACTGTAAACAACAGGATCAGGAACACACTTACTGTAAAGAACAGCATCAGGAACACACTGACTGTAAACAAGAGGATCAGGAACACACTGACTGTAAACAACAGCTTCAGGAACACACTGACTGTAAACAACAGCATCAGGAACACACTGACTGTAAACAACAGCATCAGGAACACACTGACTGTAAACAACAGCATCAGGAAGACACTGACTGTAAACAACAGGATCAGGAAGACACTGACTGTAACCAACAGGATCAGGAACACACTGACTGTAAACAACAGGATCAGGAACACACTGACTGTAAACAACAGGATCAGGAACACACTGACTGTAAACAACAGGATCAGGAACACACTGATTGTAAACAACAGGATCAGGAACACACTGACTGTAAACAACAGCATCAGGAACACACTGACTGTAAACAACAGCATCAGGAACACACTGACTGTAAACAACAGCATCAGGAACACACTGACTGTAAACAACAGCATCAGGAACACACTGACTGTAAACAACAGGTTCAGGAACACACTGACTGTAAACAACAGAATCAGGAACACACCAACAGTAAACAACAGGATCAGGAACACACTGATTGTAAACAACAGGATCAGGAACACACTGATTGTAAACAACAGGATCAGGAACACACTGTCTGTAAACAACAGCATCAGGAACACACTGACTGTAAACAACAGCATCAGGAAGACACTGACTGTAAACAACAGGATCAGGAAGACACTGACTGTAAACAACAGGATCAGGAACACACGGACTGTAAACAACAGAATCAGGAACACACTGACTGTAACCAACAGGATCAGGAACACACTGACTGTAAACAACAGGATCAGGAACACACTGACTGTAAACAACAGGATCAGGAACACACTGACTGTAAACAACAGGATCAGGAACACACTGATTGTAAACAACAGGATCAGGAACACACTGACTGTAAACAACAGCATCAGGAACACACTGACTGTAAACAACAGCATCCGGAACACACTGACTGTAAACAACAGCATCAGGAACACACTGACTGTAAACAACAGCATCAGGAACACACTGACTGTAAACAACAGGTTCAGGAACACACTGACTGTAAACAACAGAATCAGGAACACACTGACTGTAAACAACAGGATCAGGAACACACTGACTGTAAACAACAGGTTCAGGAATACACCAACAGTAAACAACAGGATCAGGAACACACTGACTGTAAACAACAGGATCAGGAACACACCAACAGTAAACAACAGGATCAGGAACACACTGATTGTAAACAACAGGATCAGGAACACACTGATTGTAAACAACAGGATCAGGAACACACTGACTGTAAACAACAGCATCAGGAACACACTGACTGTAAACAACAGCATCAGGAAGACACTGACTGTAAACAACAGGATCAGGAAGACACTGACTGTAAACAACAGGATCAGGAACACACGGACTGTAAACAACAGAATCAGGAACACACTGACTGTAACCAACAGGATCAGGAACACACTGACTGTAAAACAACAGGATCAGGAACACACTGACTGGAAACAACAGGATCAGGAACACACTGACTGTAAACAACAGGATCAGGAACACACTGATTGTAAACAACAGGATCAGGAACACACTGACTGTAAACAACAGCATCAGGAACACACTGACTGTAAACAACAGCATCAGGAACACACTGACTGTAAACAACAGCATCAGGAACACACTGACTGTAAACAACAGCATCAGGAACACACTGACTGTAAACAACAGGTTCAGGAACACACTGACTGTAAACAACAGAATCAGGAACACACTGACTGTAAACAACAGGATCAGGAACACACTGACTGTAAACAACAGGTTCAGGAATACACCAACAGTAAACAACAGGATCAGGAACACACTGACTGTAAACAACAGGATCAGGAACACACCAACAGTAAACAACAGGATCAGGAACACACTGATTGTAAACAACAGGATCAGGAACACACTGACGGTAAACAACGGGATCAGGAACATACTGACTCTAAACAACAGGATCAGGAACACACTGATTGTAAACAACAGGATCAGGAACACACTGATTGTAAACAACAGGATCAGGAACACACTGAGTGTAAACAACAGGATCAGGAACACACTGGCTGTAAACAACAGCATCAGGAAAGCACTGACTGTAAACAACAGCAAGAGGAACACACTGACTGTAAACAACAGCAAGAGGAACACACTGACTGTAAACAACAGGATCAGGAACACACCAACCATAAGGCCAGTATCAGGAACACACTGACTCTGAACAACAAGATCAGCAACACACTGACTGTAAAAAACAGGATCAGGAAAACACTGATTGGAAACAACAGGATCACTGACACAATGACCATAAACAACAGGATCAGGAACACACTGATTGTAAACAACAGAATCAGGAACACACTGACTGCAAACAACAGGATCAGGAACACGCTGACTGTAAACAACAGGATCAGGAACACACTGACTGTAAACAACAGGATCAGGGACACACTGATTGTAAACAACAGGATCAGGAACACACTGACTGTAAACAACAGGATCAGGAACACACTGACAGTAAACAACAGGATCAGGGACACACTGATTGTAAACAACAGGATCAGGAACACACTGACTGTAAACAACAGGATCAGGAACACACTGATTGTAAACAACAGGATCAGGAACACACTGACACTAAACAACAGGATCAGGAACACACTGACACTAAACAACAGGATCAGGAACACACTGACACGAAACAACAGGATCAGGAACACACTGGCTGTAAACAACAGGATCAGGAACACACTGACACTAAACAACAGAATCAGGAACACAGTGACTGTAAACAACAGGATCAGGAACACGCTGACTGTAAACAACAGGATCAGGAACACACTGACTGGAAACAACAGGATCAGGGACACACTGATTGTAAACAACAGCATCAGGAACACACTGACTGTAAACAACAGGATCAGGAACACACTGACTGTAAACAACAGGATCAGGAACACACCGGCTGTAAACAACAGAATCAGCGATACAATAAGCTCAAACAACAGAATCATTAACACACTGACTGTAAACAACAGCATCAGGAACACACTGACTGTAAACAACAGCATCAGGAACACACTGACTGTAAACAACAGGATCAGGAACACGCTGACTGTAAACAACAGGATCAGGAACACACTGACTGGAAACAACAGGATCAGGGACACACTGATTGTAAACAACAGCATCAGGAACACACTGACTGTAAACAACAGGATCAGGAACACACCGACAGTAAACAACAGGATCAGGAACACACTGACTGTAAACAACAGGATCAGCAACACACTGACTGTAAACAACAGGATCAGGAACACACCGACAGTAAACAACAGAATCAGGAACACACTGATTGTAAACAAGAGGATCAGGAACACACTGATTGTAATCAACAGGATCAGGAACACACTGATTGTAAAGAACAGAATCAGGAACACACTGATTGTAAACAACAGGATCAGGAACACACTGGCTGTAAACAACAGGATCAGGAACATACTGACTGTAAACAACAGAATCAGGAACACACCGACTGGAAACAACAGGATCAGGGACACACTGATTGTAAACAACAGAATCAGGAACACACTGGCTGGAAACAACAGAATCAGGGATACACTGGCTGTAAACAACAGAATCAGGGATACACTGACTGTAAACAACAGAATCATGAACACACTGACTGTAAACAACAGGATCAGGAACACACTGACTGTAAACAACAGAATCAGGGATACACTGACAGTAAACAACAGGATCAGGAACACACTGACTGTAAACAACAGCATCAGGAACACACTGACTGTAAGCAACAGCATCAGGAACACACTGACTGTAAACAACAGCATCAGGAACACACTGACTGTAAACAACAGCATCAGGAAGACACTGACTGTAAACAACAGGATCAGGAAGACACTGACTGTAAACAACAGGATCAGGAACACACGGACTGTAAACAACAGAATCAGGAACACAGTGACTGTAACCAACAGGATCAGGAACACACTGACTGTAAACAATAGGATCAGGAACACACTGACTGTAAACAACAGGATCAGGAACACACTGACTGTAAACAACAGGATCAGGAACACACTGATTGTAAACAACAGGATCAGGAACACACTGACTGTAAACAACAGCATCAGGAACACACTGACTGTAAACAACAGCATCAGGAACACACTGACTGTAAACAACAGCATCAGGAACACACTGACTGTAAACAACAGCATCAGGAACACACTGACTGTAAACAACAGGTTCAGGAACACACTGACTGTAAACAACAGAATCAGGAACACACTGACTGTAAACAACAGGATCAGGAACACACTGACTGTAAACAACAGGTTCAGGAATACACCAACAGTAAACAACAGGATCAGGAACACACTGACTGTAAACAACAGGATCAGGAACACACCAACAGTAAACAACAGGATCAGGAACACACTGATTGTAAACAACAGGATCAGGAACACACTGATTGTAAACAACAGAATCAGGAACACACTGACTGTAAACAACAGCAAGAGGAACACACTGACTGTAAACAACAGCAAGAGGAACACACTGACTGTAAACAACAGGATCAGGAACACACCAACCATAAGGCCAGTATCAGGAACACACTGACTCTGAACAACAAGATCAGGAACACACTGACTGTAAAAAACAGGATCAGGAAAACACTGATTGGAAACAACAGGATCACTGACACAATGACCATAAACAACAGGATCAGGAACACACTGACTGTAAACAACAGCAGCAGGAACACACTGACTGTAAACACCAGGATCAGGAACACACTGACTGTAAACAACAGGATCAGGAACACACTGGCTGTAAACAACATGATCAGGAACACACGGACTGTAAACAACAGGATCAGGAACACACTGACTGTAACCAACAGGATCAGGAACACACTGACTGTAAACAACAGGATCAGGAACACACTGACTGTAAACAACAGGATCAGGAACACACTGACTGTAAACAACAGGATCAGGAACACACTGGCTGTAAACAACAGAATCAGCGACACAATAAGCTCAAACAACAGAATCAGGAACACACTGACTGTGAACAACAGCATCAGGAACACACTGACTGTAAACAACAGAATCAGGGACACACTGATTGTAAACAACAGGATCAGGAACACACTGACTGTAAACAACAGGATCAGGAACACACTGACTGTAAACAACAGCATCAGGAACACACTGACTGTAAACAACAGCAGCAGGAACACACTGACTGTAAACAACAGCATCAGGAACACACTGACAGTAAACAACAGGATCAGGAACACACTGACTGTAAACAACAGGATCAGGAACACACTGACTGTAAACAACAGCATCAGGAACACACTGACTGAAAACAACAGCATCAAGAACACACTGACTGTAAACAACAGGTTCAGGAACACACCAACAGTAAACAACAGAATCAGGAACACACTGACTGTAAACAATAGGATCAGGAACACACCAACAGTAAACAACAGGATCAGGAACACACCAACAGTAAACAACAGGATCAGGAACACACTGACGGTAAACAACAGCATCAGGAACACACTGACTGTAAACAACAGCATCAGGAACACACTGACTGTAAAGAACAGGATCAGGAACACACCGACAGTAAACAACAGGATCAGGAACACACGGACTGTAAACAACAGAATCAGGAACACACTGACTGTAACCAACAGGATCAGGAACACACTGACTGTAAACAACAGGATCAGGAACACACTGATTGTAAACAACAGGATCAGGAACACACTGACTGTAAACAACAGCATCAGGAACACACTGACTGTAAACAACAGCATCAGGAACACACTGACTGTAAACAACAGGATCAGGAACACACTGACTGTAAACAACAGGATCAGGAACACACCAACAGTAAACAACAGGATCAGGAACACACTGACACTAAACAACAGGATCAGGAACACACTGATTGTAAACAACAGCATCAGGAACACACTGACTGTAAACAACAGGATCAGGGACACACTGATTGTAAACAACAGGATCAGGAACACACTGACACTAAACAACAGAATCAGGAACACAGTGACTGTAAACAACAGGATCAGGAACACGCTGACTGTAAACAACAGGATCAGGAACACACCGGCTGTAAACAACAGAATCAGCGATACAATAAGCTCAAACAACAGAATCAGGAACACACTGACTGTAAACAACAGCATCAGGAACACACTGACTGTAAACAACAGGATCAGCGATACAATAAGCTCAAACAACAGAATCAGGAACACACTGACTGTAAACAACAGGATCAGGAACACACTGACTGTAAACAACAGAATCAGCGATACAATAAGCTCAAACAACAGAATCAGGAACACACTGACTGTAAACAACAGGATCAGGAACAGACTGACTGTAAACAACAGGTTCAGGAATACACCAACAGTAAACAACAGGATCAGGAACACACTGACTGTAAACAACAGGATCAGGAACACACCAACAGTAAACAACAGGATCAGGAACACACTGATTGTAAACAACAGGATCAGGAACACACTGATTGTAAACAACAGGATCAGGAACACACTGACTGTAAACAACAGCATC
Organism: Mustelus asterias; assembly: GCF_964213995.1. NCBI lineage: Eukaryota > Metazoa > Chordata > Chondrichthyes > Carcharhiniformes > Triakidae > Mustelus > Mustelus asterias. The sequence goes on along the minus strand of NC_135809.1, from coordinate 66,511,792 downwards.
AGGAACACACTGACTGTAAACAACAGCATCAGGAAGACACTGACTGTAAACAACAGGATCAGGAAGACACTGACTGTAAACAACAGGATCAGGAACACACGGACTGTAAACAACAGAATCAGGAACACACTGACTGTAACCAACAGGATCAGGAACACACTGACTGTAAACAACAGGATCAGGAACACACTGACTGTAAACAACAGGATCAGGAACACACTGACTGTAAACAACAGGATCAGGAACACACTGATTGTAAACAACAGGATCAGGAACACACTGACTGTAAACAACAGCATCAGGAACACACTGACTGTAAACAACAGCATCAGGAACACACTGACTGTAAACAACAGCATCAGGAACACACTGACTGTAAACAACAGCATCAGGAACACACTGACTGTAAACAACAGGTTCAGGAACACACTGACTGTAAACAACAGAATCAGGAACACACTGACTGTAAACAACAGGATCAGGAACACACTGACTGTAAACAACAGGTTCAGGAATACACCAACAGTAAACAACAGGATCAGGAACACACTGACTGTAAACAACAGGATCAGGAACACACCAACAGTAAACAACAGGATCAGGAACACACTGATTGTAAACAACAGGATCAGGAACACACTGACGGTAAACAACGGGATCAGGAACATACTGACTCTAAACAACAGGATCAGGAACACACTGATTGTAAACAACAGGATCAGGAACACACTGATTGTAAACAACAGGATCAGGAACACACTGGCTGTAAACAACAGCATCAGGAAAGCACTGACTGTAAACAACAGCAAGAGGAACACACTGACTGTAAACAACAGCAAGAGGAACACACTGACTGTAAACAACAGGATCAGGAACACACCAACCATAAGGCCAGTATCAGGAACACACTGACTCTGAACAACAAGATCAGCAACACACTGACTGTAAAAAACAGGATCAGGAAAACACTGATTGGAAACAACAGGATCACTGACACAATGACCATAAACAACAGGATCAGGAACACACTGATTGTAAACAACAGAATCAGGAACACACTGACTGCAAACAACAGGATCAGGAACACGCTGACTGTAAACAACAGGATCAGGAACACACTGACTGTAAACAACAGGATCAGGGACACACTGATTGTAAACAACAGGATCAGGAACACACTGACTGTAAACAACAGGATCAGGAACACACTGACTGTAAACAACAGGATCAGGGACACACTGATTGTAAACAACAGGATCAGGAACACACTGACTGTAAACAACAGGATCAGGAACACACTGATTGTAAACAACAGGATCAGGAACACACTGACACTAAACAACAGGATCAGGAACACACTGACACTAAACAACAGGATCAGGAACACACTGACACGAAACAACAGGATCAGGAACACACTGGCTGTAAACAACAGGATCAGGAACACACTGACACTAAACAACAGAATCAGGAACACAGTGACTGTAAACAACAGGATCAGGAACACGCTGACTGTAAACAACAGGATCAGGAACACACTGACTGGAAACAACAGGATCAGGGACACACTGATTGTAAACAACAGCATCAGGAACACACTGACTGTAAACAACAGGATCAGGAACACACTGACTGTAAACAACAGGATCAGGAACACACCGGCTGTAAACAACAGAATCAGCGATACAATAAGCTCAAACAACAGAATCATTAACACACTGACTGTAAACAACAGCATCAGGAACACACTGACTGTAAACAACAGCATCAGGAACACACTGACTGTAAACAACAGGATCAGGAACACGCTGACTGTAAACAACAGGATCAGGAACACACTGACTGGAAACAACAGGATCAGGGACACACTGATTGTAAACAACAGCATCAGGAACACACTGACTGTAAACAACAGGATCAGGAACACACCGACAGTAAACAACAGGATCAGGAACACACTGACTGTAAACAACAGGATCAGCAACACACTGACTGTAAACAACAGGATCAGGAACACACCGACAGTAAACAACAGAATCAGGAACACACTGATTGTAAACAAGAGGATCAGGAACACACTGATTGTAATGAACAGGATCAGGAACACACTGATTGTAAAGAACAGAATCAGGAACACACTGATTGTAAACAACAGGATCAGGAACACACTGGCTGTAAACAACAGGATCAGGAACATACTGACTGTAAACAACAGAATCAGGAACACACCGACTGGAAACAACAGGATCAGGGACACACTGATTGTAAACAACAGAATCAGGAACACACTGGCTGGAAACAACAGAATCAGGGATACACTGGCTGTAAACAACAGAATCAGGGATACACTGACTGTAAACAACAGAATCATGAACACACTGACTGTAAACAACAGGATCAGGAACACACTGACTGTAAACAACAGAATCAGGGATACACTGACAGTAAACAACAGGATCAGGAACACACTGACTGTAAACAACAGGATCAGGAACACACTGACTGTAAACAACAGGATAAGGAACACACTGACTGTAAACAACAGGATCAGGAACACACTGCCAGTAAACAACAGGATCAGGAACACACTGACTGTAAACAACAGCATCAGGAACACACTGACTGTAAACAACAGGATAAGGAACACACTGACTGTAAACAACAGGATCAGGAACACACTTACTGTAAAGAACAGCATCAGGAACACACTGACTGTAAACAAGAGGATCAGGAACACACTGACTGTAAACAACAGCATCAGGAACACACTGACTGTAAGCAACAGCATCAGGAACACACTGACTGTAAACAACAGCATCAGGAACACACTGACTGTAAACAACAGCATCAGGAAGACACTGACTGTAAACAACAGGATCAGGAAGACACTGACTGTAAACAACAGGATCAGGAACACACGGACTGTAAACAACAGAATCAGGAACACAGTGACTGTAACCAACAGGATCAGGAACACACTGACTGTAAACAATAGGATCAGGAACACACTGACTGTAAACAACAGGATCAGGAACACACTGACTGTAAACAACAGGATCAGGAACACACTGATTGTAAACAACAGGATCAGGAACACACTGACTGTAAACAACAGCATCAGGAACACACTGACTGTAAACAACAGCATCAGGAACACACTGACTGTAAACAACAGCATCAGGAACACACTGACTGTAAACAACAGCATCAGGAACACACTGACTGTAAACAACAGGTTCAGGAACACACTGACTGTAAACAACAGAATCAGGAACACACTGACTGTAAACAACAGGATCAGGAACACACTGACTGTAAACAACAGGTTCAGGAATACACCAACAGTAAACAACAGGATCAGGAACACACTGACTGTAAACAACAGGATCAGGAACACACCAACAGTAAACAACAGGATCAGGAACACACTGATTGTAAACAACAGGATCAGGAACACACTGATTGTAAACAACAGAATCAGGAACACACTGACTGTAAACAACAGCAAGAGGAACACACTGACTGTAAACAACAGCAAGAGGAACACACTGACTGTAAACAACAGGATCAGGAACACACCAACCATAAGGCCAGTATCAGGAACACACTGACTCTGAACAACAAGATCAGGAACACACTGACTGTAAAAAACAGGATCAGGAAAACACTGATTGGAAACAACAGGATCACTGACACAATGACCATAAACAACAGGATCAGGAACACACTGACTGTAAACAACAGCAGCAGGAACACACTGACTGTAAACACCAGGATCAGGAACACACTGACTGTAAACAACAGGATCAGGAACACACTGGCTGTAAACAACATGATCAGGAACACACGGACTGTAAACAACAGGATCAGGAACACACTGACTGTAACCAACAGGATCAGGAACACACTGACTGTAAACAACAGGATCAGGAACACACTGACTGTAAACAACAGGATCAGGAACACACTGACTGTAAACAACAGGATCAGGAACACACTGGCTGTAAACAACAGAATCAGCGACACAATAAGCTCAAACAACAGAATCAGGAACACACTGACTGTGAACAACAGCATCAGGAACACACTGACTGTAAACAACAGAATCAGGGACACACTGATTGTAAACAACAGGATCAGGAACACACTGACTGTAAACAACAGGATCAGGAACACACTGACTGTAAACAACAGCATCAGGAACACACTGACTGTAAACAACAGCAGCAGGAACACACTGACTGTAAACAACAGCATCAGGAACACACTGACAGTAAACAACAGGATCAGGAACACACTGACTGTAAACAACAGGATCAGGAACACACTGACTGTAAACAACAGCATCAGGAACACACTGACTGAAAACAACAGCATCAAGAACACACTGACTGTAAACAACAGGTTCAGGAACACACCAACAGTAAACAACAGAATCAGGAACACACTGACTGTAAACAATAGGATCAGGAACACACCAACAGTAAACAACAGGATCAGGAACACACCAACAGTAAACAACAGGATCAGGAACACACTGACGGTAAACAACAGCATCAGGAACACACTGACTGTAAACAACAGCATCAGGAACACACTGACTGTAAAGAACAGGATCAGGAACACACCGACAGTAAACAACAGGATCAGGAACACACGGACTGTAAACAACAGAATCAGGAACACACTGACTGTAACCAACAGGATCAGGAACACACTGACTGTAAACAACAGGATCAGGAACACACTGATTGTAAACAACAGGATCAGGAACACACTGACTGTAAACAACAGCATCAGGAACACACTGACTGTAAACAACAGCATCAGGAACACACTGACTGTAAACAACAGGATCAGGAACACACTGACTGTAAACAACAGGATCAGGAACACACCAACAGTAAACAACAGGATCAGGAACACACTGACACTAAACAACAGGATCAGGAACACACTGATTGTAAACAACAGCATCAGGAACACACTGACTGTAAACAACAGGATCAGGGACACACTGATTGTAAACAACAGGATCAGGAACACACTGACACTAAACAACAGAATCAGGAACACAGTGACTGTAAACAACAGGATCAGGAACACGCTGACTGTAAACAACAGGATCAGGAACACACTGACTGGAAACAACAGGATCAGGGACACACTGATTGTAAACAACAGCATCAGGAACACACTGACTGTAAACAACAGGATCAGGAACACACTGACTGTAAACAACAGGATCAGGAACACACCGGCTGTAAACAACAGAATCAGCGATACAATAAGCTCAAACAACAGAATCAGGAACACACTGACTGTAAACAACAGCATCAGGAACACACTGACTGTAAACAACAGGATCAGCGATACAATAAGCTCAAACAACAGAATCAGGAACACACTGACTGTAAACAACAGGATCAGGAACACACTGACTGTAAACAACAGAATCAGCGATACAATAAGCTCAAACAACAGAATCAGGAACACACTGACTGTAAACAACAGCATCAGGAACACACTGACTGTAAACAACAGGATCAGGAACACGCTGACTGTAAACAACAGGATCAGGAACACACTGACTGGAAACAACAGGATCAGGGACACACTGATTGTAAACAACAGCATCAGGAACACACTGACTGTAAACAACAGGATCAGGAACACACCGACAGTAAACAACAGGATCAGGAACACACTGACTGTAAACAACAGGATCAGCAACACACTGACTGTAAACAACAGGATCAGGAACACACCGACAGTAAACAACAGAATCAGGAACACACTGATTGTAAACAAGAGGATCAGGAACACACTGACTGTAAACAACAGGATCAGGAACACACTGACTGTAAAGAACAGAATCAGGAACACACTGATTGTAAACAACAGGATCAGGAACACACTGGCTGTAAACAACAGGATCAGGAACGTACTGACTGTAAACAACAGAATCAGGAACACACCGACTGGAAACAACAGGATCAGGGACACACTGATTGTAAACAACAGAATCAGGAACACACTGGCTGGAAACAACAGAATCAGGGATACACTGGCTGTAAACAACAGAATCAGGGATACACTGACTGTAAACAACAGAATCATGAACACACTGACTGTAAACAACAGGATCAGGAACACACTGACTGTAAACAACAGAATCAGGGATACACTGACAGTAAACAACAGGATCAGGAACACACTGACTGTAAACAACAGGATCAGGAACACACTGACTGTAAACAACAGGATAAGGAACACACTGACTGTAAACAACAGGATCAGGAACACACTGCTAGTAAACAACAGGATCAGGAACACACTGACTGTAAACAACAGCATCAGGAACACACTGACTGTAAACAACAGGATAAGGAACACACTGACTGTAAACAACAGGATCAGGAACACACTTACTGTAAAGAACAGCATCAGGAACACACTGACTGTAAACAAGAGGATCAGGAACACACTGACTGTAAACAACAGCATCAGGAACACACTGACTGTAAGCAACAGCATCAGGAACACACTGACTGTAAACAACAGCATCAGGAACACACTGACTGTAAACAACAGCATCAGGAAGACACTGACTGTAAACAACAGGATCAGGAAGACACTGACTGTAAACAACAGGATCAGGAACACACGGACTGTAAACAACAGAATCAGGAACACACTGACTGTAACCAACAGGATCAGGAACACACTGACTGTAAACAACAGGATCAGGAACACACTGACTGTAAACAACAGGATCAGGAACACACTGACTGTAAACAACAGGATCAGGAACACACTGATTGTAAACAACAGGATCAGGAACACACTGACTGTAAACAACAGCATCAGGAACACACTGACTGTAAACAACAGCATCAGGAACACACTGACTGTAAACAACAGCATCAGGAACACACTGACTGTAAACAACAGCATCAGGAACACACAGACTGTAAACAACAGGTTCAGGAACACACTGACTGTAAACAACAGAATCAGGAACACACTGACTGTAAACAACAGGATCAGGAACACACTGACTGTAAACAACAGGTTCAGGAATACACCAACAGTAAACAACAGGATCAGGAACACACTGATTGTAACAACAGGTTCAGGAACACACCAACAGTAAACAACAGGATCAGGAACACACTGATTGTAAACAACAGGATCAGGAACACACTGATTGTAAACAACAGAATCAGGAACACACTGACTGTAAACAACAGCAAGAGGAACACACTGACTGTAAACAACAGCAAGAGGAACACACTGACTGTAAACAACAGGATCAGGAACACACCAACCATAAGGCCAGTATCAGGAACACACTGACTCTGAACAACAAGATCAGGAACACACTGACTGTAAAAAACAGGATCAGGAAAACACTGATTGGAAACAACAGGATCACTGACACAATGACCATAAACAACAGGATCAGGAACACACTGACTGTAAACAACAGCAACAGGAACACACTGACTGTAAACACCAGGATCAGGAACACACTGACTGTAAACAACAGGATCAGGAACACACTGGCTGTAAACAACAGGATCAGGAACACACTGACTGTAAACAACAGGATCAGGAACACACTGACTGTAAACAACAGGATCAGGAACACACTGACTGTAAACAACAGGATCAGGAACACACTGGCTGTAAACAACAGAATCAGCGACACAATAAGCTCAAACAACAGAATCAGGAACACACTGACTGTGAACAACAGCATCAGGAACACACTGACTGTAAACAACAGAATCAGGGACACACTGATTGTAAACAACAGGATCAGGAACACACTGACTGTAAACAACAGGATCAGGAACACACTGATTGTAAACAACAGGATCAGGAACACACTGACACTAAACAACAGGATCAGGAACACACTGACACTAAACAACAGGATCAGGAACACACTGACACTAAACAACAGGATCAGGAACACACTGGCTGTAAACAACAGGATCAGGAACACACTGACACTAAACAACAGAATCAGGAACACAGTGACAGTAAACAACAGGATCAGGAACACGCGGACTGTAAACAACAGGATCAGGAACACACTGACTGGAAACAACAGGATCAGGGACACACTGAATGTAAACAACAGCATCAGGAACACACTGACTGTAAACAACAGGATCAGGAACACACTGACTGTAAACAACAGGATAAGGAACACACTGACTGTAAACAACAGCATCAGGAACACACTGACTGTAAACAACAGGATCAGGAAGACACTGACTGTAAACAACAGGATCAGGAACACACTGACTGTAAAGAACAGCATCAGGAACACACTGACTGTAGACAAGAGGATCAGGAACACACTGACTGTAAACAACAGCATCAGGAACACACTGACTGTAAACAACAGCATCAGGAACACACTGACTGTAAACAACAGCATCAGGAACACACTGACTGTAAACAACAGGATCAGGAAGACACTGACTGTAAACAACAGGATCAGGAACACACTGACTGTAAACAACAGGATCAGGAACACACGGACTGTAAACAACAGAATCAGGAACACACTGACTGTAACAAACAGGATCAGGAACACACTGACTGTAAACAACAGGATCAGGAACACACTGACTGTAAACAACAGGATCAGGAACACACTGACTGTTACCAACAGGATCAGGAACACACTGACTGTAAACAACAGGATCAGGAACACACTGATTGTAAACAACAGGATCAGGAACACACTGATTGTAAACAACAGGATCAGGAACACACTGACTGTAAACAACAGCATCAGGAACACACTGACTGTAAACAACAGCATCAGGAACACACTGACTGTAAACAACAGCATCAGGAACACACTGACAGTAAACAACAGGATCAGGAACACACTGACTGTAAACAACAGGATCAGGAACACACTGACTGTAAACAACAGCATCAGGAACACACTGACTGTAAACAACAGCATCAAGAACACACTGACTGTAAACAACAGGTTCAGGAACACACCAACAGTAAACAACAGAATCAGGAACACACTGACTGTAAACAATAGGATCAGGAACACACCAACAGTAAACAACAGGATCAGGAACTCACCAACAGTAAACAACAGGATCAGGAACACACTGACGGTAAACAACAGCATCAGGAACACACTGACTGTAAACAACAGCATCAGGAACACACTGACTGTAAACAACAGGATCAGGAACACACCGACAGTAAACAACAGGATCAGGAACACACGGACTGTAAACAACAGAATCAGGAACACACTGACTGTAAACAACAGGATCAGGAACACACTGCCAGTAAACAACAGGATCAGGAACACACTGACTGTAAACAACAGCATCAGGAACACACTGACTGTAAACAACAGGATAAGGAACACACTGACTGTAAACAACAGGATCAGGAACACACTTACTGTAAAGAACAGCATCAGGAACACACTGACTGTAAACAAGAGGATCAGGAACACACTGACTGTAAACAACAGCATCAGGAACACACTGACTGTAAGCAACAGCATCAGGAACACACTGACTGTAAACAACAGCATCAGGAACACACTGACTGTAAACAACAGCATCAGGAAGACACTGACTGTAAACAACAGGATCAGGAAGACACTGACTGTAAACAACAGGATCAGGAACACACGGACTGTAAACAACAGAATCAGGAACACAGTGACTGTAACCAACAGGATCAGGAACACACTGACTGTAAACAATAGGATCAGGAACACACTGACTGTAAACAACAGGATCAGGAACACACTGACTGTAAACAACAGGATCAGGAACACACTGATTGTAAACAACAGGATCAGGAACACACTGACTGTAAACAACAGCATCAGGAACACACTGACTGTAAACAACAGCATCAGGAACACACTGACTGTAAACAACAGCATCAGGAACACACTGACTGTAAACAACAGCATCAGGAACACACTGACTGTAAACAACAGGTTCAGGAACACACTGACTGTAAACAACAGAATCAGGAACACACTGACTGTAAACAACAGGATCAGGAACACACTGACTGTAAACAACAGGTTCAGGAATACACCAACAGTAAACAACAGGATCAGGAACACACTGACTGTAAACAACAGGATCAGGAACACACCAACAGTAAACAACAGGATCAGGAACACACTGATTGTAAACAACAGGATCAGGAACACACTGATTGTAAACAACAGAATCAGGAACACACTGACTGTAAACAACAGCAAGAGGAACACACTGACTGTAAACAACAGCAAGAGGAACACACTGACTGTAAACAACAGGATCAGGAACACACCAACCATAAGGCCAGTATCAGGAACACACTGACTCTGAACAACAAGATCAGGAACACACTGACTGTAAAAAACAGGATCAGGAAAACACTGATTGGAAACAACAGGATCACTGACACAATGACCATAAACAACAGGATCAGGAACACACTGACTGTAAACAACAGCAGCAGGAACACACTGACTGTAAACACCAGGATCAGGAACACACTGACTGTAAACAACAGGATCAGGAACACACTGGCTGTAAACAACATGATCAGGAACACACGGACTGTAAACAACAGGATCAGGAACACACTGACTGTAACCAACAGGATCAGGAACACACTGACTGTAAACAACAGGATCAGGAACACACTGACTGTAAACAACAGGATCAGGAACACACTGACTGTAAACAACAGGATCAGGAACACACTGGCTGTAAACAACAGAATCAGCGACACAATAAGCTCAAACAACAGAATCAGGAACACACTGACTGTGAACAACAGCATCAGGAACACACTGACTGTAAACAACAGAATCAGGGACACACTGATTGTAAACAACAGGATCAGGAACACACTGACTGTAAACAACAGGATCAGGAACACACTGACTGTAAACAACAGCATCAGGAACACACTGACTGTAAACAACAGCAGCAGGAACACACTGACTGTAAACAACAGCATCAGGAACACACTGACAGTAAACAACAGGATCAGGAACACACTGACTGTAAACAACAGGATCAGGAACACACTGACTGTAAACAACAGCATCAGGAACACACTGACTGAAAACAACAGCATCAAGAACACACTGACTGTAAACAACAGGTTCAGGAACACACCAACAGTAAACAACAGAATCAGGAACACACTGACTGTAAACAATAGGATCAGGAACACACCAACAGTAAACAACAGGATCAGGAACACACCAACAGTAAACAACAGGATCAGGAACACACTGACGGTAAACAACAGCATCAGGAACACACTGACTGTAAACAACAGCATCAGGAACACACTGACTGTAAAGAACAGGATCAGGAACACACCGACAGTAAACAACAGGATCAGGAACACACGGACTGTAAACAACAGAATCAGGAACACACTGACTGTAACCAACAGGATCAGGAACACACTGACTGTAAACAACAGGATCAGGAACACACTGATTGTAAACAACAGGATCAGGAACACACTGACTGTAAACAACAGCATCAGGAACACACTGACTGTAAACAACAGCATCAGGAACACACTGACTGTAAACAACAGGATCAGGAACACACTGACTGTAAACAACAGGATCAGGAACACACCAACAGTAAACAACAGGATCAGGAACACACTGACACTAAACAACAGGATCAGGAACACACTGATTGTAAACAACAGCATCAGGAACACACTGACTGTAAACAACAGGATCAGGGACACACTGATTGTAAACAACAGGATCAGGAACACACTGACACTAAACAACAGAATCAGGAACACAGTGACTGTAAACAACAGGATCAGGAACACGCTGACTGTAAACAACAGGATCAGGAACACACTGACTGGAAACAACAGGATCAGGGACACACTGATTGTAAACAACAGCATCAGGAACACACTGACTGTAAACAACAGGATCAGGAACACACTGACTGTAAACAACAGGATCAGGAACACACCGGCTGTAAACAACAGAATCAGCGATACAATAAGCTCAAACAACAGAATCAGGAACACACTGACTGTAAACAACAGCATCAGGAACACACTGACTGTAAACAACAGGATCAGCGATACAATAAGCTCAAACAACAGAATCAGGAACACACTGACTGTAAACAACAGGATCAGGAACACACTGACTGTAAACAACAGAATCAGCGATACAATAAGCTCAAACAACAGAATCAGGAACACACTGACTGTAAACAACAGCATCAGGAACACACTGACTGTAAACAACAGGATCAGGAACACGCTGACTGTAAACAACAGGATCAGGAACACACTGACTGGAAACAACAGGATCAGGGACACACTGATTGTAAACAACAGCATCAGGAACACACTGACTGTAAACAACAGGATCAGGAACACACCGACAGTAAACAACAGGATCAGGAACACACTGACTGTAAACAACAGGATCAGCAACACACTGACTGTAAACAACAGGATCAGGAACACACCGACAGTAAACAACAGAATCAGGAACACACTGATTGTAAACAAGAGGATCAGGAACACACTGACTGTAAACAACAGGATCAGGAACACACTGACTGTAAAGAACAGAATCAGGAACACACTGATTGTAAACAACAGGATCAGGAACACACTGGCTGTAAACAACAGGATCAGGAACGTACTGACTGTAAACAACAGAATCAGGAACACACCGACTGGAAACAACAGGATCAGGGACACACTGATTGTAAACAACAGAATCAGGAACACACTGGCTGGAAACAACAGAATCAGGGATACACTGGCTGTAAACAACAGAATCAGGGATACACTGACTGTAAACAACAGAATCATGAACACACTGACTGTAAACAACAGGATCAGGAACACACTGACTGTAAACAACAGAATCAGGGATACACTGACAGTAAACAACAGGATCAGGAACACACTGACTGTAAACAACAGGATCAGGAACACACTGACTGTAAACAACAGGATAAGGAACACACTGACTGTAAACAACAGGATCAGGAACACACTGCCAGTAAACAACAGGATCAGGAACACACTGACTGTAAACAACAGCATCAGGAACACACTGACTGTAAACAACAGGATAAGGAACACACTGACTGTAAACAACAGGATCAGGAACACACTTACTGTAAAGAACAGCATCAGGAACACACTGACTGTAAACAAGAGGATCAGGAACACACTGACTGTAAACAACAGCATCAGGAACACACTGACTGTAAGCAACAGCATCAGGAACACACTGACTGTAAACAACAGCATCAGGAACACACTGACTGTAAACAACAGCATCAGGAAGACACTGACTGTAAACAACAGGATCAGGAAGACACTGACTGTAAACAACAGGATCAGGAACACACGGACTGTAAACAACAGAATCAGGAACACACTGACTGTAACCAACAGGATCAGGAACACACTGACTGTAAACAACAGGATCAGGAACACACTGACTGTAAACAACAGGATCAGGAACACACTGACTGTAAACAACAGGATCAGGAACACACTGATTGTAAACAACAGGATCAGGAACACACTGACTGTAAACAACAGCATCAGGAACACACTGACTGTAAACAACAGCATCAGGAACACACTGACTGTAAACAACAGCATCAGGAACACACTGACTGTAAACAACAGCATCAGGAACACACAGACTGTAAACAACAGGTTCAGGAACACACTGACTGTAAACAACAGAATCAGGAACACACTGACTGTAAACAACAGGATCAGGAACACACTGACTGTAAACAACAGGTTCAGGAATACACCAACAGTAAACAACAGGATCAGGAACACACTGATTGTAACAACAGGTTCAGGAACACACCAACAGTAAACAACAGGATCAGGAACACACTGATTGTAAACAACAGGATCAGGAACACACTGATTGTAAACAACAGAATCAGGAACACACTGACTGTAAACAACAGCAAGAGGAACACACTGACTGTAAACAACAGCAAGAGGAACACACTGACTGTAAACAACAGGATCAGGAACACACCAACCATAAGGCCAGTATCAGAAACACACTGACTCTGAACAACAAGATCAGGAACACACTGACTGTAAAAAACAGGATCAGGAAAACACTGATTGGAAACAACAGGATCACTGACACAATGACCATAAACAACAGGATCAGGAACACACTGACTGTAAACAACACCAACAGGAACACACTGACTGTAAACACCAGGATCAGGAACACACTGACTGTAAACAACAGGATCAGGAACACACTGGCTGTAAACAACAGGATCAGGAACACACTGACTGTAAACAACAGGATCAGGAACACACTGACTGTAAACAACAGGATCAGGAACACACTGACTGTAAACAACAGGATCAGGAACACACTGGCTGTAAACAACAGAATCAGCGACACAATAAGCTCAAACAACAGAATCAGGAACACACTGACTGTGAACAACAGCATCAGGAACACACTGACTGTAAACAACAGAATCAGGGACACACTGATTGTAAACAACAGGATCAGGAACACACTGACTGTAAACAACAGGATCAGGAACACACTGATTGTAAACAACAGGATCAGGAACACACTGACACTAAACAACAGGATCAGGAACACACTGACACTAAACAACAGGATCAGGAACACACTGACACTAAACAACAGGATCAGGAACACACTGGCTGTAAACAACAGGATCAGGAACACACTGACACTAAACAACAGAATCAGGAACACAGTGACTGTAAACAACAGGATCAGGAACACGCGGACTGTAAACAACAGGATCAGGAACACACTGACTGGAAACAACAGGATCAGGGACACACTGAATGTAAACAACAGCATCAGGAACACACTGACTGTAAACAACAGGATCAGGAACACACTGACTGTAAACAACAGGATAAGGAACACACTGACTGTAAACAACAGCATCAGGAACACACTGACTGTAAACAACAGGATCAGGAAGACACTGACTGTAAACAACAGGATCAGGAACACACTGACTGTAAAGAACAGCATCAGGAACACACTGACTGTAGACAAGAGGATCAGGAACACACTGACTGTAAACAACAGCATCAGGAACACACTGACTGTAAACAACAGCATCAGGAACACACTGACTGTAAACAACAGCATCAGGAACACACTGACTGTAAACAACAGGATCAGGAAGACACTGACTGTAAACAACAGGATCAGGAACACACTGACTGTAAACAACAGGATCAGGAACACACGGACTGTAAACAACAGAATCAGGAACACACTGACTGTAACAAACAGGATCAGGAACACACTGACTGTAAACAACAGGATCAGGAACACACTGACTGTAAACAACAGGATCAGGAACACACTGACTGTTACCAACAGGATCAGGAACACACTGACTGTAAACAACAGGATCAGGAACACACTGATTGTAAACAACAGGATCAGGAACACACTGATTGTAAACAACAGGATCAGGAACACACTGACTGTAAACAACAGCATCAGGAACACACTGACTGTAAACAACAGCATCAGGAACACACTGACTGTAAACAACAGCATCAGGAACACACTGACAGTAAACAACAGGATCAGGAACACACTGACTGTAAACAACAGGATCAGGAACACACTGACTGTAAACAACAGCATCAGGAACACACTGACTGTAAACAACAGCATCAAGAACACACTGACTGTAAACAACAGGTTCAGGAACACACCAACAGTAAACAACAGAATCAGGAACACACTGACTGTAAACAATAGGATCAGGAACACACCAACAGTAAACAACAGGATCAGGAACACACCAACAGTAAACAACAGGATCAGGAACACACTGACGGTAAACAACAGCATCAGGAACACACTGACTGTAAACAACAGCATCAGGAACACACTGACTGTAAACAACAGGATCAGGAACACACCGACAGTAAACAACAGGATCAGGAACACACGGACTGTAAACAACAGAATCAGGAACACACTGACTGTAACCAACAGGATCAGGAACACACTGACTGTAAACAACAGGATCAGGAACACACTGATTGTAAACAACAGGATCAGGAACACACTGACTGTAAACAACAGCATCAGGAACACACTGACTGTAAACAACAGAATCAGGAACACACTGACTGTAAACAACAGCATCAGGAACACACTGACTGTAAACAACAGGATCAGGAACACACTGACTGTAAACAACAGGATCAGGAACACACCAACAGTAAACAACAGGATCAGGAACACACTGATTGTAAACAACAGGATCAGGAACACACTGATTGTAAACAACAGAATCAGGAACACACTGACTGTAAACAACAGCAAGAGGAACACACTGACTGTAAACAACAGCAAGAGGAACACACTGACTGTAAACAACAGGATCAGGAACACACCAACCATAAGGCCAGTATCAGGAACACACTGACTCTGAACAACAAGATCAGCAACACACTGACTGTAAAAAACAGGATCAGGAAAACACTGATTGGAAACAACAGGATCACTGACACAATGACCATAAACAACAGGATCAGGAACACACCAACAGTAAACAACAGAATCAGGAACACACTGACTGTAAACAACAGGATCAGGAACACACTGACTGTAAACAACAGCAACAGGAACACACTGACTGTAACCAACAGGATCAGGAACACACTGACTGTAAACAACAGGATCAGGAACACACTGACTGTAAACACCAGGATCAGGAACACACTGGCTGTAAACAACAGGATCAGGAACAAACGGACTGTAAACAACAGGATCAGGAACACACTGGCTGTAAACAACAGGATCAGGAACACACGGACTGTAAACAACAGAATCAGGAACACACTGACTGTAACCAACAGGATCAGGAACACACTGACTGTAAACAACAGGATCAGGAACACACTGACTGTAAACAACAGTATCAGGAACACACTGACTGTAAACAACAGGATCAGGAACACACTGACTGTAAACAACAGGATCAGGAACACACTGCCAGTAAACAACAGGATCAGGAAAACACTGACTGTAAACAACAGGATCAGGAACACACCGACAGTAAACAACAGAATCAGGAACACACTGATTGTAAACAAGAGGATCAGGAACACACTGATTGTAATCAACAGGATCAGGAACACACTGACTGTAAAGAACAGAATCAGGAACACACTGATTGTAAACAACAGGATCAGGAACACACTGGCTGTAAACAACAGGATCAGGAACATACTGACTGTAAACAACAGAATCAGGAACACACCGACTGGAAACAACAGGATCAGGGACACACTGATTGTAAACAACAGAATCAGGAACACACTGGCTGGAAACAACAGAATCAGGGATACACTGGCTGTAAACAACAGAATCAGGGATACACTGACTGTAAACAACAGAATCAGGGATACACTGACAGTAAACAACAGGATCAGGAACACACTGACTGTAAACAACAGGATCAGGAACACACTGACTGTAAACAACAGGATAAGGAACACACTGACTGTAAACAACAGGATCAGGAACACACTGCCAGTAAACAACAGGATCAGGAACACACTGACTGTAAACAACAGCATCAGGAACACACTGACTGTAAACAACAGGATCAGGAACACACTTACTGTAAAGAACAGCATCAGGAACACACTGACTGTAAACAAGAGGATCAGGAACACACTGACTGTAAACAACAGCATCAGGAACACACTGACTGTAAGCAACAGCATCAGGAACACACTGACTGTAAACAACAGCATCAGGAACACACTGACTGTAAACAACAGCATCAGGAAGACACTGACTGTAAACAACAGGATCAGGAAGACACTGACTGTAAACAACAGGATCAGGAACACACGGACTGTAAACAACAGAATAAGGAACACACTGACTGTAACCAACAGGATCAGGAACACACTGACTGTAAACAACAGGATCAGGAACACACTGACTGTAAACAACAGGATCAGGAACACACTGACTGTAAACAACAGGATCAGGAACACACTGATTGTAAACAACAGGATCAGGAACACACTGACTGTAAACAACAGCATCAGGAACACACTGACTGTAAACAACAGCATCAGGAACACACTGACTGTAAACAACAGCATCAGGAACACACTGACTGTAAACAACAGCATCAGGAACACACTGACTGTAAACAACAGGTTCAGGAACACACTGACTGTAAACAACAGAATCAGGAACACACTGACTGTAAACAACAGGATCAGGAACACACTGACTGTAAACAACAGGTTCAGGAATACACCAACAGTAAACAACAGGATCAGGAACACACTGACTGTAAACAACAGGATCAGGAACACACCAACAGTAAACAACAGGATCAGGAACACACTGATTGTAAACAACAGGATCAGGAACACACTGATTGTAAACAACAGCATCAGGAACACACTGACTGTAAACAACAGCATCAAGAACACACTGACTGTAAACAACAGGTTCAGGAACACACCAACAGTAAACAACAGAATCAGGAACACACTGACTGTAAACAATAGGATCAGGAACACACCAACAGTAAACAACAGGATCAGGAACACACCAACAGTAAACAACAGGATCAGGAACACACTGACGGTAAACAACAGCATCAGGAACACACTGACTGTAAACAACAGCATCAGGAACACACTGACTGTAAACAACAGCATCAGGAACACACCGACAGTAAACAACAGGATCAGGAACACACGGACTGTAAACAACAGAATCAGGAACACACTGACTGTAACCAACAGGATCAGGAACACACTGACTGTAAACAACAGGATCAGGAACACACTGATTGTAAACAACAGGATCAGGAACACACTGACTGTAAACAACAGCATCAGGAACACACTGACTGTAAACAACAGCATCAGGAACACACTGACTGTAAACAACAGCATCAGGAACACACTGACTGTAAACAACAGGATCAGGAACACACTGACTGTAAACAACAGGATCAGGAACACACTGATTGTCAACAACAGGATCAGGAACACACTGATTGTCAACAACAGGATCAGGAACACACTGATTGTAAACAACAGAATCAGGAACACACTGACTGTAAACAACAGCAAGAGGAACACACTGACTGTAAACAACAGCAAGAGGAACACACTGACTGTAAACAACAGGATCAGGAACACACCAACCATAAGGCCAGTATCAGGAACACACTGACTCTGAACAACAAGATCAGCAACACACTGACTGTAAAAAACAGGATCAGGAAAACACTGATTGGAAACAACAGGATCACTGACACAATGACCATAAACAACAGGATCAGGAACACACCAACAGTAAACAACAGAATCAGGAACACACTGACTGTAAACAACAGGATCAGGAACACACTGACTGTAAACAACAGCAACAGGAACACACTGACTGTAACCAACAGGATCAGGAACACACTGACTGTAAACAACAGGATCAGGAACACACTGACTGTAAACACCAGGATCAGGAACACACTGGCAGTAAACAACAGGATCAGGAACAAACGGACTGTAAACAACAGAATCAGGAACACACTGACTGTAACCAACAGGATCAGGAACACACTGACTGTAAACAACAGGATCAGGAACACACTGGCTGTAAACAACAGGATCAGGAACACACGGACTGTAAACAACAGAATCAGGAACACACTGACTGTAACCAACAGGATCAGGAACACACTGACTGTAAACAACAGGATCAGGAACACACTGACTGTAAACAACAGGATCAGGAACACACTGACTGTAAACAACAGGATCAGGAACACACTGACTGTAAACAACAGGATCAGGAACACACTGCCAGTAAACAACAGGATCAGGAAAACACTGACTGTAAACAACAGGATCAGGAACACACCGACAGTAAACAACAGAATCAGGAACACACTGATTGTAAACAAGAGGATCAGGAACACACTGATTGTAATCAACAGGATCAGGAACACACTGGCTGTAAACAACAGGATCAGGAACATACTGACTGTAAACAACAGAATCAGGAACACACCGACTGGAAACAACAGGATCAGGGACACACTGATTGTAAACAACAGAATCAGGAACACACTGGCTGGAAACAACAGAATCAGGGATACACTGGCTGTAAACAACAGAATCAGGAACACACTGACTGTAAACAACAGAATCATGAACACACTGACTGTAAACAACAGAATCAGGGACACACTGATTGTAAACAAGAGGATCAGGAACACACTGATTGTAATCAACAGGATCAGGAACACACTGACTGTAAAGAACAGAATCAGGAACACACTGATTGTAAACAACAGGATCAGGAACACACTGGCTGTAAACAACAGGATCAGGAACATACTGACTGTAAACAACAGAATCAGGAACACACCGACTGGAAACAACAGGATCAGGGACACACTGATTGTAAACAACAGAATCAGGAACACACTGGCTGGAAACAACAGAATCAGGGATACACTGGCTGTAAACAACAGGATCAGGAACACACTGACTGTAAACAACAGAATCATGAACACACTGACTGTAAACAACAGGATCAGGAACACACTGACTGTAAACAACAGAATCAGGGATACACTGACAGTAAACAACAGGATCAGGAACACACTGACTGTAAACAACAGGATCAGGAACACACTGACTGTAAACAACAGGATAAGGAACACACTGACTGTAAACAACAGGATCAGGAACACACTGGCTGTAAACAACATGATCAGGAACACACGGACTGTAAACAACAGGATCAGGAACACACTGACTGTAACCAACAGGATCAGGAACACACTGACTGTAAACAACAGGATCAGGAACACACTGACTGTAAACAACAGGATCAGGAACACACTGACTGTAAACAACAGGATCAGGAACACACTGGCTGTAAACAACAGAATCAGCGACACAATAAGCTCAAACAACAGAATCAGGAACACACTGACTGTGAACAACAGCATCAGGAACACACTGACTGTAAACAACAGAATCAGGGACACACTGATTGTAAACAACAGGATCAGGAACACACTGACTGTAAACAACAGGATCAGGAACACACTGATTGTAAACAACAGGATCAGGAACACACTGACACTAAACAACAGGATCAGGAACACACTGACACTAAACAACAGGATCAGGAACACACTGACACTAAACAACAGGATCAGGAACACACTGGCTGTAAACAACAGGATCAGGAACACACTGACACTAAACAACAGAATCAGGAACACAGTGACTGTAAACAACAGGATCAGGAACACGCTGACTGTAAACAACAGGATCAGGAACACACTGACTGGAAACAACAGGATCAGGGACACACTGAATGTAAACAACAGCATCAGGAACACACTGACTGTAAACAACAGGATCAGGAACACACTGACTGTAAACAACAGGATAAGGAACACACTGACTGTAAACAACAGCCTCAGGAACACACTGACTGTAAACAACAGGATCAGGAAGACACTGACTGTAAACAACAGGATCAGGAACACACTGACAGTAAAGAACAGCATCAGGAACACACTGACTGTAAACAAGAGGATCAGGAACACACTGACTGTAAACAACAGCATCAGGAACACACTGACTGTAAACAACAGCATCAGGAACACACTGACTGTAAACAACAGCATCAGGAACACACTGACTGTAAACAACAGGATCAGGAAGACACTGACTGTAAACAACAGGATCAGGAACACACTGACTGTAAACAACAGGATCAGGAACACACTGACTGTAAACAACAGGATCAGGAACACACGGACTGTAAACAACAGAATCAGGAACACACTGACTGTAACAAACAGGATCAGGAACACACTGACTGTAAACAACAGGATCAGGAACACACTGACTGTAAACAACAGGATCAGGAACACACTGACTGTAAACAACAGGATCAGGAACACACTGACTGTAAACAACAGGATCAGGAACACACTGATTGTAAACAACAGGATCAGGAACACACTGATTGTAAACAACAGGATCAGTAACACACTGACTGTAAACAACAGCATCAGGAACACACTGACTGTAAACAACAGCATCAGGAACACACTGACTGTAAACAACAGCATCAGGAACACACTGACAGGAAACAACAGGATCAGGAACACACTGACTGTAAACAACAGGATCAGGAACACACTGACTGTAAACAACAGCATCAGGAACACACTGACTGTAAACAACAGCATCAAGAACACACTGACTGTAAACAACAGGTTCAGGAACACACCAACAGTAAACAACAGAATCAGGAACACACTGACTGTAAACAATAGGATCAGGAACACACCAACAGTAAACAACAGGATCAGGAACACACCAACAGTAAACAACAGGATCAGGAACACACTGACGGTAAACAACAGCATCAGGAACACACTGACTGTAAACAACAGCATCAGGAACACACTGACTGTAAACAACAGGATCAGGAACACACCGACAGTAAACAACAGGATCAGGAACACACGGACTGTAAACAACAGAATCAGGAACACACTGACTGTAACCAACAGGATCAGGAACACACTGACTGTAAACAACAGGATCAGGAACACACTGATTGTAAACAACAGGATCAGGAACACACTGACTGTAAACAACAGCATCAGGAACACACTGACTGTAAACAACAGCATCAGGAACACACTGACTGTAAACAACAGCATCAGGAACACACTGACTGTAAACAACAGGATCAGGAACACACTGACTGTAAACAACAGGATCAGGAACACACCAACAGTAAACAACAGGATCAGGAACACACTGATTGTAAACAACAGGATCAGGAACACACTGACTGTAAACAACAGGATCAGGAACACACTGATTGTAAACAACAGGATCAGGAACACACTGACACTAAACAACAGGATCAGGAACACACTGACACTAAACAACAGGATCAGGAACACACTGACACGAAACAACAGGATCAGGAACACACTGGCTGTAAACAACAGGATCAGGAACACACTGACACTAAACAACAGAATCAGGAACACAGTGACTGAAAACAACAGGATCAGGAACACGCTGACTGTAAACAACAGGATCAGGAACACACTGACTGGAAACAACAGGATCAGGGACACACTGATTGTAAACAACAGCATCAGGAACACACTGACTGTAAACAACAGGATCAGGAACACACTGACTGTAAACAACAGGATCAGGAACACACCGGCTGTAAACAACAGAATCAGCGATACAATAAGCTCAAACAACAGAATCAGGAACACACTGACTGTAAACAACAGCATCAGGAACACACTGACTGTAAACAACAGCATCAGGAACACACTGACTGTAAACAACAGGATCAGGAACACGCTGACTGTAAACAACAGGATCAGGAACACACTGACTGGAAACAACAGGATCAGGGACACACTGATTGTTAACAACAGCATCAGGAACACACTGACTGTAAACAACAGGATCAGGAACACACCGACAGTAAACAACAGGATCAGGAACACACTGACTGTAAACAACAGGATCAGCAACACACTGGCTGTAAACAACAGGATCAGGAACACACCGACAGTAAACAACAGAATCAGGAACACACTGATTGTAAACAAGAGGATCAGGAACACACTGATTGTAATCAACAGGATCAGGAACACACTGACTGTAAAGAACAGAATCAGGAACACACTGATTGTAAACAACAGGATCAGGAACACACTGGCTGTAAACAACAGGATCAGGAACATACTGACTGTAAACAACAGAATCAGGAACACACCGACTGGAAACAACAGGATCAGGGACACACTGATTGTAAACAACAGAATCAGGAACACACTGGCTGGAAACAACAGAATCAGGGATACACTGGCTGTAAACAACAGAATCAGGGATACACTGACTGTAAACAACAGAATCATGAACACACTGACTGTAAACAACAGGATCAGGAACACACTGACTGTAAACAACAGAATAAGGGATACACTGACAGTAAACAACAGGATCAGGAACACACTGACTGTAAACAACAGGATCAGGAACACACTGACTGTAAACAACAGGATCAGGAACACACTTACTGTAAAGAACAGCATCAGGAACACACTGACTGTAAACAAGAGGATCAGGAACACACTGACTGTAAACAACAGCATCAGGAACACACTGACTGTAAGCAACAGCATCAGGAACACACTGACTGTAAACAACAGCATCAGGAACACACTGACTGTAAACAACAGCATCAGGAAGACACTGACTGTAAACAACAGGATCAGGAAGGCACTGACTGTAAACAACAGGATCAGGAACACACGGACTGTAAACAACAGAATCAGGAACACACTGACTGTAACCAACAGGTTCAGGAACACACTGACTGTAAACAACAGAATCAGGAACACACTGACTGTAAACAACAGGATCAGGAACACACTGACTGTAAACAACAGGTTCAGGAATACACCAACAGTAAACAACAGGATCAGGAACACACTGACTGTAAACAACAGGATCAGGAACACACCAACAGTAAACAACAGGATCAGGAACACACTGATTGTAAACAACAGGATCAGGAACACACTGATTGTAAACAACAGAATCAGGAACGCACTGACTGTAAACAACAGCAAGAGGAACACACTGACTGTAAACAAAAGGATCAGGAACACACCAACCATAAGGCCAGTATCAGGAACACACTGACTCTGAACAACAAGATCAGGAACACACTGACTGTAAAAAACAGGATCAGGAAAACACTGATTGGAAACAACAGGATCACTGACACAATGACCATAAACAACAGGATCAGGAACACACTGACTGTAAACAACAGCAACAGGAACACACTGACTGTAAACACCAGGATCAGGAACACACTGACTGTAAACAACAGGATCAGGAACACACTGGCTGTAAACAACATGATCAGGAACACACGGACTGTAAACAACAGGATCAGGAACACACTGACTGTAACCAACAGGATCAGGAACACACTGACTGTAAACAACAGGATCAGGAACACACTGACTGTAAACAACAGGATCAGGAACACACTGACTGTAAACAACAGGATCAGGAACACACTGGCTGTAAACAACAGAATCAGCGACACAATAAGCTCAAACAACAGAATCAGGAACACACTGACTGTGAACAACAGCATCAGGAACACACTGACTGTAAACAACAGAATCAGGGACACACTGATTGTAAACAACAGGATCAGGAACACACTGACTGTAAACAACAGGATCAGGAACACACTGATTGTAAACAACAGGATCAGGAACACACTGACACTAAACAACAGGATCAGGAACTCACTGACACTAAACAACAGGATCAGGTACACACTGACACTAAACAACAGGATCAGGAACACACTGGCTGTAAACAACAGGATCAGGAACACACTGACACTAAACAACAGAATCAGGAACACAGTGACTGTAAACAACAGGATCAGGAACACGCTGACTGTAAACAACAGGATCAGGAACACACTGACTGGAAACAACAGGATCAGGGACACACTGAATGTAAACAACAGCATCAGGAACACACTGACTGTAAACAACAGGATCAGGAACACACTGACTGTAAACAACAGGATAAGGAACACACTGACTGTAAACAACAGCATCAGGAACACACTGACTGTAAACAACAGGATCAGGAAGACACTGACTGTAAACAACAGGATCAGGAACACACTGACTGTAAAGAACAGCATCAGGAACACACTGACTGTAAACAAGAGGATCAGGAACACACTGACTGTAAACAACAGCATCAGGAACACACTGACTGTAAACAACAGCATCAGGAACACACTGACTGTAAACAACAGCATCAGGAACACACTGACTGTAAACAACAGGATCAGGAAGACACTGACTGTAAACAACAGGATCAGGAACACACTGACTGTAAACAACAGGATCAGGAACACACTGACTGTAAACAACAGGATCAGGAACACACGGACTGTAAACAACAGAATCAGGAACACACTGACTGTAACAAACAGGATCAGGAACACACTGACTGTAAACAACAGGATCAGGAACACACTGACTGTAAACAACAGGATCAGGAACTCACTGACTGTAAACAACAGGATCAGGAACACACTGACTGTAAACAACAGGATCAGGAACACACTGATTGTAAACAACAGGATCAGGAACACACTGATTGTAAACAACAGGATCAGGAACACACTGACTGTAAACAACAGCATCAGGAACACACTGACTGTAAACAACAGCATCAGGAACACACTGACTGTAAACAACAGCATCAGGAACACACTGACAGTAACCACAGGATCAGGAACACACTGACTGTAAACAACAGGATCAGGAACACACTGACTGTAAACAACAGCATCAGGAACACACTGACTGTAAACAACAGCATCAAGAACACACTGACTGTAAACAACAGGTTCAGGAACACACCAACAGTAAACAACAGAATCAGGAACACACTGACTGTAAACAATAGGATCAGGAACACACCAACAGTAAACAACAGGATCAGGAACACACCAACAGTAAACAACAGGATCAGGAACACACTGACGGTAAACAACAGCATCAGGAACACACTGACTGTAAACAACAGCATCAGGAACACACTGACTGTAAACAACAGGATCAGGAACACACCGACAGTAAACAACAGGATCAGGAACACACGGACTGTAAACAACAGAATCAGGAACACACTGACTGTAACCAACAGGATCAGGAACACACTGACTGTAAACAACAGGATCAGGAACACACTGACTGTAAACAACAGCATCAGGAACACACTGACTGTAAACAACAGCATCAGGAACACACTGACTGTAAACAACAGCATCAGGAACACACTGACTGTAAACAACAGGATCAGGAACACACTGACTGTAAACAACAGGATCAGGAACACACCGACAGTAAACAACAGGATCAGGAACACACTGATTGTAAACAACAGGATCAGGAACACACTGATTGTAAACAACAGAATCAGGAACACACTGACTGTAAACAACAGCAAGAGGAACACACTGACTGTAAACAACAGCAAGAGGAACACACTGACTGTAAACAACAGGATCAGGAACACACCAACCATAAGGCCAGTATCAGGAACACACTGACTCTGAACAACAAGATCAGCAACACACTGACTGTAAAAAACAGGATCAGGAAAACACTGATTGGAAACAACAGGATCACTGACACAATGACCATAAACAACAGGATCAGGAACACACCAACAGTAAACAACAGAATCAGGAACACACTGACTGGAAACAACAGGATCAGGAACACACTGACTGTAAACAACAGCAACAGGAACACACTGACTGTAAACACCAGGATCAGGAACACACTGGCTGTAAACAACAGGATCAGGAACAAACGGACTGTAAACAACAGAATCAGGAACACACTGACTGTAACCAACAGGATCAGGAACACACTGACTGTAAACAACAGGATCAGGAACACACTGGCTGTAAACAACAGAATCAGTGACACAATAAGCTCAAACAACAGAATCAGGAATACACTGACTGTGAACAACAGCATCAGGAACACACTGACTGTAAACAACAGAATCAGGAACACACTGAGTGTAAACAACAGGATCAGGGACACACTGACTGTAAACAACAGGATCAGGGACACACTGATTGTTAACAACAGGATCAGGAACACACTGACACTAAACAACAGGATCAGGAACACACTGACACTAAACAACAGGATCAGGAACACACTGACACTAAACAACAGGATCAGGAACACACTGGCTGTAAACAACAGGATCAGGAACACACTGACACTAAACAACAGAATCAGGAACACAGTGACTGTAAACAACAGGATCAGGAACACGCTGACTGTAAACAACAGGATCAGGAACACACTGACTGGAAACAACAGGATCAGGGACACACTGATTGTAAACAACAGCATCAGGAACACACTGACTGTAAACAACAGGATCAGGAACACACTGACTGTAAACAACAGGATAAGGAACACACTGACTGTAAAGAACAGCATCAGGAACACACTGACTGTAAACAACAGCATCAGGAACACACTGACTGTAAACAACAGGATCAGGAACATACTGATAGTAAACAACAGGATCAGGAACACACTGATTGTAAACAACAGGATCAGGAACACACTGACTGTAAACAACAGCATCAGGAACACACTGACTGTAAACAACAGCATCAGGAACACACTGACTGTAAACAACAGGATCAGGAACACACTGATTGTAAACAACAGGATCAGGAACACACTGATTGTAAACAACAGGATCAGGAACACACTGACTGTAAACAACAGCATCAGGAACACACTGACTGTAAACAAAAGCATCAGGAACACACTGACTGTAAACAACAGGATCAGGAACACACTGACTGTAAACAAGAGGATCAGGAACACACTGACTGTAAACAACAGCATCAGGAACACACTGACTGTAAACAGCAGCATCAGGAACACACTGACTGTAAACATCAGGATCAGGAACACACTGACTGTAAACAACAGAATCAGGAACACACTGACTGTAAACAACAGGATCAGGAACACACTGACTGTAAACAACAGCATCAGGAACACACTGACTGTAAACAACAGGATCAGGAACACACTGACTGTAAACAACAGGATCAGGAACACACTGACTGTAAACAACAGCATCAGGAACACGCTGACTGTAAACAACAGGATCAGGAACACACTGACTGGAAACAACAGAATCAGGAACACACTGACTGTAAACAACAGGATCAGGAACACACTGACTGTAAACAACAGGATCAGGAACACACTGACTGTAAACAACAGAATCAGGAACACACTGACTGTAAACAACAGGATCAGGAACACACTGACTGTAAACAACAGGATCAGGAACATACTGACTGTAAACAACAGAATCAGGAACACACCGACTGGAAACAGCAGGATCAGGGACACACTGATTGTAAACAACAGCAACAGGAACACACTGACTGTAAACAACAGAATCAGGGATACACTGGCTGTAAACAACAGAATCAGGAACACACTGACTGTAAACAACAGGATCAGGAACACACTGACTGTAAACAACAGGATCAGGAACACACTGGCTGTAAACAACAGAGTCAGGGATACACTGGCTGTAAACAACAGAATCAGGGACACACTGACTGTAAACAACAGGATCAGGAACACACTGACTGTAAACAACTGAATCAGGAACACACTGACTGTAAACAACAGAATCAGGAACACACTGACTGTAAACAACAGGATCAGTAACACACTAACTGTAAACAACAGGATCAGGAACATACTGACTGTAAACAACAGAATCAGGAACACACTGACTGTAAACAACAGGATCAGTAACACACTAACTGTAAACAACAGGATCAGGAACATACTGACTGTAAACAACAGAATCAGGAACACACTGACTGTAAACAACAGAATCAGGAACACACTGACCGTAAACAACAGGATCAGGAACACACTGACACTAAACAACAGGATCAGGAACACACTGACACTAAACAACAGGATCAGGAACACACTGGCTGTAAACAACAGGATCAGGAACACACTGACACTAAACAACAGAATCAGGAACACAGTGACTGTAAACAACAGGATCAGGAACACGCTGACTGTAAACAACAGGATCAGGAACACACTGACTGGAAACAACAGGATCAGGGACACACTGATTGTAAACAACAGCATCAGGAACACACTGACTGTAAACAACAGGATCAGGAACACACTGACTGTAAACAACAGGATAAGGAACACACTGACTGTAAAGAACAGCATCAGGAACACACTGACTGTAAACAACAGCATCAGGAACACACTGACTGTAAACAACAGGATCAGGAACATACTGATAGTAAACAACAGGATCAGGAACACACTGATTGTAAACAACAGGATCAGGAACACACTGACTGTAAACAACAGCATCAGGAACACACTGACTGTAAACAACAGGATCAGGAACACACTGACTGTAAACAACAGGATCAGGAACACACTGATTGTAAACAACAGGATCAGGAACACACTGATTGTAAACAACAGGATCAGGAACACACTGACTGTAAACAACAGCATCAGGAACACACTGACTGTAAACAAAAGCATCAGGAACACACTGACTGTAAACAACAGGATCAGGAACACACTGACTGTAAACAAGAGGATCAGGAACACACTGACTGTAAACAACAGCATCAGGAACACACTGACTGTAAACAGCAGCATCAGGAACACACTGACTGTAAACATCAGGATCAGGAACACACTGACTGTAAACAACAGAATCAGGAACACACTGACTGTAAACAACAGGATCAGGAACACACTGACTGTAAACAACAGCATCAGGAACACACTGACTGTAAACAACAGGATCAGGAACACACTGACTGTAAACAACAGGATCAGGAACACACTGACTGTAAACAACAGCATCAGGAACACGCTGACTGTAAACAACAGGATCAGGAACACACTGACTGGAAACAACAGAATCAGGAACACACTGACTGTAAACAACAGGATCAGGAACACACTGACTGTAAACAACAGGATCAGGAACACACTGACTGTAAACAACAGAATCAGGAACACACTGACTGTAAACAACAGGATCAGGAACACACTGACTGTAAACAACAGGATCAGGAACATACTGACTGTAAACAACAGAATCAGGAACACACCGACTGGAAACAGCAGGATCAGGGACACACTGATTGTCAACAACAGCAACAGGAACACACTGACTGTAAACAACAGAATCAGGGATACACTGGCTGTAAACAACAGAATCAGGAACACACTGACTGTAAACAACAGGATCAGGAACACACTGACTGTAAACAACAGGATCAGGAACACACTGGCTGTAAACAACAGAGTCAGGGATACACTGGCTGTAAACAACAGAATCAGGGACACACTGACTGTAAACAACAGGATCAGGAACACACTGACTGTAAACAACTGAATCAGGAACACACTGACTGTAAACAACAGAATCAGGAACACACTGACTGTAAACAACAGGATCAGGAACACACTGGCTGTAAACAACAGGATCAGGAACATACTGACTGTAAACAACAGAATCAGGAACACACTGACTGTAAACAACAGGATCAGGAACACACTGACTGTAAACAACAGCATCAGGAACACACTGACTGTAAACAACAGGATCAGTAACACACTAACTGTAAACAACAGGATCAGGAACATACTGACTGTAAACAACAGAATCAGGAACACACTGACTGTAAACAACAGGATCAGTAACACACTAACTGTAAACAACAGGATCAGGAACATACTGACTGTAAACAACAGAATCAGGAACACACTGACTGTAAACAACAGGATCAGTAACACACTGACTGTAAACAACAGCATCAGGAACACACTGACTGTAAACAACAGCATCAGGAACACACTGACTGTAAACAACAGGATCAGTAACACACTAACTGTAAACAACAGGATCAGGAACATACTGACTGTAAACAACAGAATCAGGAACACACTGACTGTAAACAACAGGATCAGTAACACACTAACTGTAAACAACAGGATCAGGAACATACTGACTGTAAACAACAGAATCAGGAACACACTGACTGTAAACAACAGAATCAGGAACACACTGACCGTAAACAACAGGATCAGGAAGACACTGACTGTAAACAACAGGATCAGGAACACACTGACTGTAAACAACAGCATCAGAATCATACTGACTGTAAACAACAGGATCAGGAAGACACTGACTGTAAACAACAGCATCAGGAACACACTGACTGTAAACAACAGGATCAGGAACACACTGACTGTAAACAACAGGATCAGGAACACACTGACTGTAAACAACAGCATCAGGATCATACTGACTGTAAACAACAGGATCAGGAAGACACTGACTGTAAACAACAGGATCTGGGACACACTGATTGTAAACAACAGGATCAGGAACACACTGACTGTAAACAACAGAATCAGGAACACACTGACTGTAAACAACAGGATCAGGAACACACTGACTGTAAACAACAGGATCAGGAACACACGGACTGTAAACAACAGGATCAGGAACACACTGACTGTAAACAACAGGATCAGGGACACACTTACTGTAAAGAACAGCATCAGGAACACACTGACTGTAAACAAGAGGATCAGGAACACACTGACTGTAAACAACAGCATCAGGAACACACTGACTGTAAACAACAGCATCAGGAACACACTGACTGTAAACAACAGCATCAGGAACACACTGACTGTAAACAACAGGATCAGGAAGACACTGACTGTAAACAACAGGATCAGGAACACACTGACTGTAAACAACAGGATCAGGAACACACTGACTGTAAACAACAGGATCAGGAACACACCGACTGGAAACAGCAGGATCAGGGACACATTGATTGTAAACAACAGCAACAGGAACACACTGACTGTAAACAACAGAATCAGGGATACACTGGCTGTAAACAACAGAATCAGGAACACACTGACTGTAAACAACAGGATCAGGAACACACTGACTGTAAACAACAGGATCAGGAACACACTGGCTGTAAACAACAGAGTCAGGGATACACTGGCTGTAAACAACAGAATCAGGGATACACTGGCTGTAAACAACAGAATCAGGAACACACTGACTGTAAACAACAGGATCAGGAACACACTGACTGTAAACAACAGGATCAGGAACACACTGGCTGTAAACAACAGGATCAGGAACACACTGACTGTAAACAACAGAATCAGGAATACACTGACCGTAAACAACAGGATCAGGAACACACTGACACTAAACAACAGGATCAGGAACACACTGACACTAAACAACAGGATCAGGAACACACTGGCTGTAAACAACAGGATCAGGAACACACTGACACTAAACAACAGAATCAGGAACACAGTGACTGTAAACAACAGGATCAGGAACACGCTGACTGTAAACAACAGGATCAGGAACACACTGACTGGAAACAACAGGATCAGGGACACACTGATTGTAAACAACAGCATCAGGAACACACTGACTGTAAACAACAGGATCAGGAACACACTGACTGTAAACAACAGGATAAGGAACACACTGACTGTAAAGAACAGCATCAGGAACACACTGACTGTAAACAACAGCATCAGGAACACACTGACTGTAAACAACAGGATCAGGAACATACTGATAGTAAACAACAGGATCAGGAACACACTGATTGTAAACAACAGGATCAGGAACACACTGACTGTAAACAACAGCATCAGGAACACACTGACTGTAAACAACAGGATCAGGAACACACTGACTGTAAACAACAGGATCAGGAACACACTGATTGTAAACAACAGGATCAGGAACACACTGATTGTAAACAACAGGATCAGGAACACACTGACTGTAAACAACAGCATCAGGAACACACTGACTGTAAACAAAAGCATCAGGAACACACTGACTGTAAACAACAGGATCAGGAACACACTGACTGTAAACAAGAGGATCAGGAACACACTGACTGTAAACAACAGCATCAGGAACACACTGACTGTAAACAGCAGCATCAGGAACACACTGACTGTAAACATCAGGATCAGGAACACACTGACTGTAAACAACAGAATCAGGAACACACTGACTGTAAACAACAGGATCAGGAACACACTGACTGTAAACAACAGCATCAGGAACACACTGACTGTAAACAACAGGATCAGGAACACACTGACTGTAAACAACAGGATCAGGAACACACTGACTGTAAACAACAGCATCAGGAACACGCTGACTGTAAACAACAGGATCAGGAACACACTGACTGGAAACAACAGAATCAGGAACACACTGACTGTAAACAACAGGATCAGGAACACACTGACTGTAAACAACAGGATCAGGAACACACTGACTGTAAACAACAGAATCAGGAACACACTGACTGTAAACAACAGGATCAGGAACACACTGACTGTAAACAACAGGATCAGGAACATACTGACTGTAAACAACAGAATCAGGAACACACCGACTGGAAACAGCAGGATCAGGGACACACTGATTGTCAACAACAGCAACAGGAACACACTGACTGTAAACAACAGAATCAGGGATACACTGGCTGTAAACAACAGAATCAGGAACACACTGACTGTAAACAACAGGATCAGGAACACACTGACTGTAAACAACAGGATCAGGAACACACTGGCTGTAAACAACAGAGTCAGGGATACACTGGCTGTAAACAACAGAATCAGGGACACACTGACTGTAAACAACAGGATCAGGAACACACTGACTGTAAACAACTGAATCAGGAACACACTGACTGTAAACAACAGAATCAGGAACACACTGACTGTAAACAACAGGATCAGGAACACACTGGCTGTAAACAACAGGATCAGGAACATACTGACTGTAAACAACAGAATCAGGAACACACTGACTGTAAACAACAGGATCAGGAACACACTGACTGTAAACAACAGCATCAGGAACACACTGACTGTAAACAACAGGATCAGTAACACACTAACTGTAAACAACAGGATCAGGAACATACTGACTGTAAACAACAGAATCAGGAACACACTGACTGTAAACAACAGGATCAGTAACACACTAACTGTAAACAACAGGATCAGGAACATACTGACTGTAAACAACAGAATCAGGAACACACTGACTGTAAACAACAGGATCAGTAACACACTGACTGTAAACAACAGCATCAGGAACACACTGACTGTAAACAACAGCATCAGGAACACACTGACTGTAAACAACAGGATCAGTAACACACTAACTGTAAACAACAGGATCAGGAACATACTGACTGTAAACAACAGAATCAGGAACACACTGACTGTAAACAACAGGATCAGTAACACACTAACTGTAAACAACAGGATCAGGAACATACTGACTGTAAACAACAGAATCAGGAACACACTGACTGTAAACAACAGAATCAGGAACACACTGACCGTAAACAACAGGATCAGGAAGACACTGACTGTAAACAACAGGATCAGGAACACACTGACTGTAAACAACAGCATCAGAATCATACTGACTGTAAACAACAGGATCAGGAAGACACTGACTGTAAACAACAGCATCAGGAACACACTGACTGTAAACAACAGGATCAGGAACACACTGACTGTAAACAACAGGATCAGGAACACACTGACTGTAAACAACAGCATCAGGATCATACTGACTGTAAACAACAGGATCAGGAAGACACTGACTGTAAACAACAGGATCTGGGACACACTGATTGTAAACAACAGGATCAGGAACACACTGACTGTAAACAACAGAATCAGGAACACACTGACTGTAAACAACAGGATCAGGAACACACTGACTGTAAACAACAGGATCAGGAACACACGGACTGTAAACAACAGGATCAGGAACACACTGACTGTAAACAACAGGATCAGGGACACACTTACTGTAAAGAACAGCATCAGGAACACACTGACTGTAAACAAGAGGATCAGGAACACACTGACTGTAAACAACAGCATCAGGAACACACTGACTGTAAACAACAGCATCAGGAACACACTGACTGTAAACAACAGCATCAGGAACACACTGACTGTAAACAACAGCATCAGGAACACACTGACTGTAAACAACAGGATCAGGAAGACACTGACTGTAAACAACAGGATCAGGAACACACTGACTGTAAACAACAGGATCAGGAACACACTGACTGTAAACAACAGGATCAGGAACACACCGACTGGAAACAGCAGGATCAGGGACACATTGATTGTAAACAACAGCAACAGGAACACACTGACTGTAAACAACAGAATCAGGGATACACTGGCTGTAAACAACAGAATCAGGAACACACTGACTGTAAACAACAGGATCAGGAACACACTGACTGTAAACAACAGGATCAGGAACACACTGGCTGTAAACAACAGAGTCAGGGATACACTGGCTGTAAACAACAGAATCAGGGATACACTGGCTGTAAACAACAGAATCAGGAACACACTGACTGTAAACAACAGGATCAGGAACACACTGACTGTAAACAACAGGATCAGGAACACACTGGCTGTAAACAACAGGATCAGGAACATACTGACTGTAAACAACAGAATCAGGAACACACTGACTGTAAACAACAGGATCAGGAACACACTGACTGTAAACAACAGCATCAGGAACACACTGACTGTAAACAACAGGATCAGTAACACACTGACTGTAAACAACAGCATCAGGAACACACTGACTGTAAACAACAGGATCAGGAACACACCGGCTGCAAACAACAGAATCAGCGATGCAATAAGCTCAAACAACAGAATCAGGAACATACTGACTGTAAACAACAGGATCAGGAACACACTGACTGTAAACAACAGCATCAGGAACACATTGACTGTAAACAACAGGATCAGGAACACACTGACTGTGAACAACAGCATCAGGAACACACTGACTGTAAACAACAGCATCAGGAACACACTGACTGTAAACAACAGGATCAGGAAGACACTGACTGAAAACAACAGGATCAGGAACACACTGACTGTAAACAACAGAATCAGGAACACACTGACTGTAAACAACAGGATCAGGAAGACACTGACTGTAAACAACAGCATCAGGAACACACTGACTGTAAACAACAGGATCAGGAACACACTGACTGTAAACAACAGGATCAGGAACACACTGACTGTAAACAACAGAATCAGCGATGCAATAAGCTCAAACAACAGAATCAGGAACATACTGACTGTAAACAACAGGATCAGGAACACACTGACTGTAAACAACAGCATCAGGAACACATTGACTGTAAACAACAGGATCAGGAACACACTGACTGTGAACAACAGCATCAGGAACACACTGACTGTAAACAACAGCATCAGGAACACACTGACTGTAAACAACAGGATCAGGAAGACACTGACTGAAAACAACAGGATCAGGAACACACTGACTGTAAACAACAGAATCAGGAACACACTGACTGTAAACAACAGGATCAGGAAGACACTGACTGTAAACAACAGCATCAGGAACACACTGACTGTAAACAACAGGATCAGGAACACACTGACTGTAAACAACAGGATCAGGAACACACTGACTGTAAACAACAGCATCAGGATCATACTGACTGTAAACAACAGGATCAGGAAGACACTGACTGTAAACAACAGGATCAGGAGCACACTGACTGTAAACAACAGCATCAGGATCATACTGACTGTAAACAACAGGATCAGGAAGACACTGACTGTAAACAACAGCATCAGGAACACACTGACTGTAAACAACAGGATCAGGAACACACTGACTGCAAACAACAGGATCAGGAACACACTGACTGTAAACAACAGCATCAGGATCATACTGACTGTAAACAACAGGATCAGGAAGACACAGACTGTAAACAACAGGATCAGGGACACACTGATTGTAAACAACAGGATCAGGAACACACTGACTGTAAACAACAGAATCAGGAACACGCTGACTGTAAACAACAGGATCAGGAACACACTGACTGTAAACAACAGGATCAGGAACACACGGACTGTAAACAACAGGATCAGGAACACACTGACTGTAAACAACAGGATCAGGAACACACTTACTGTAAAGAACAGCATCAGGAACACACTGACTGTAAACAAGAGGATCAGGAACACACTGACTGTAAACAAGAGGATCAGGAACACACTGACTGTAAACAACAGCATCAGGAACACACTGACTGTAAACAACAGCATCAGGAACACACTGACTGTAAACAACAGCATCAGGAACACACTGACTGTAAACAACAGCATCAGGAACACACTGACTGTAAACAACAGCATCAGGAACACACTGACTGTAAACAACAGCATCAGGAACACACTGACTGTAAACAACAGCATCAGGAACACACTGACTGTAAACAACAGGATCAGGAACACACTGATTGTAAACAACAGGATCAGGAACACACTGATTGTAAACAACAGGATCAGGAACACACTGACTGTAAACAACAGCATCAGGAACACACTGACTGTAAACAAAAGCATCAGGAACACACTGACTGTAAACAACAGGATCAGGAACACACTGACTGTAAACAAGAGGATCAGGAACACACTGACTGTAAACAACAGCATCAGGAACACACTGACTGTAAACAGCAGCATCAGGAACACACTGACTGTAAACATCAGGATCAGGAACACACTGACTGTAAACAACAGAATCAGGAACACACTGACTGTAAACAACAGGATCAGGAACACACTGACTGTAAACAACAGCATCAGGAACACACTGACTGTAAACAACAGGATCAGGAACACACTGACTGTAAACAACAGGATCAGGAACACACTGACTGTAAACAACAGCATCAGGAACACGCTGACTGTAAACAACAGGATCAGGAACACACTGACTGTAAACAACAGAATCAGGAACACACTGACTGTAAACAACAGGATCAGGAACACACTGACTGTAAACAACAGGATCAGGAACACACTGACTGTAAACAACAGAATCAGGAACACACTGACTGTAAACAACAGGATCAGGAACACACTGACTGTAAACAACAGGATCAGGAACATACTGACTGTAAACAACAGAATCAGGAACACACCGACTGGAAACAGCAGGATCAGGGACACACTGATTGTAAACAACAGCAACAGGAACACACTGACTGTAAACAACAGAATCAGGGATACACTGGCTGTAAACAACAGAATCAGGAACACACTGACTGTAAACAACAGGATCAGGAACACACTGACTGTAAACAACAGGATCAGGAACACACTGGCTGTAAACAACAGAGTCAGGGATACACTGGCTGTAAACAACAGAATCAGGGACACACTGACTGTAAACAACAGGATCAGGAACACACTGACTGTAAACAACTGAATCAGGAACACACTGACTGTAAACAACAGAATCAGGAACACACTGACTGTAAACAACAGGATCAGGAACACACTGGCTGTAAACAACAGGATCAGGAACATACTGACTGTAAACAACAGAATCAGGAACACACTGACTGTAAACAACAGGATCAGGAACACACTGACTGTAAACAACAGCATCAGGAACACACTGACTGTAAACAACAGGATCAGTAACACACTAACTGTAAACAACAGGATCAGGAACATACTGACTGTAAACAACAGAATCAGGAACACACTGACTGTAAACAACAGGATCAGTAACACACTAACTGTAAACAACAGGATCAGGAACATACTGACTGTAAACAACAGAATCAGGAACACACTGACTGTAAACAGCAGGATCAGTAACACACTGACTGTAAACAACAGCATCAGGAACACACTGACTGTAAACAACAGCATCAGGAACACACTGACTGTAAACAACAGGATCAGTAACACACTAACTGTAAACAACAGGATCAGGAACATACTGACTGTAAACAACAGAATCAGGAACACACTGACTGTAAACAACAGGATCAGTAACACACTAACTGTAAACAACAGGAT
Source organism: Mustelus asterias (assembly GCF_964213995.1). Classification (NCBI taxonomy): domain Eukaryota; kingdom Metazoa; phylum Chordata; class Chondrichthyes; order Carcharhiniformes; family Triakidae; genus Mustelus; species Mustelus asterias. The sequence goes on along the minus strand of NC_135809.1, from coordinate 66,471,935 downwards.
CAGGAACATACTGACTGTAAACAACAGAATCAGGAACACACTGACTGTAAACAACAGAATCAGGAACACACTGACCGTAAACAACAGGATCAGGAAGACACTGACTGTAAACAACAGGATCAGGAACACACTGACTGTAAACAACAGCATCAGGATCATACTGACTGTAAACAACAGGATCAGGAAGACACTGACTGTAAACAACAGCATCAGGAACACACTGACTGTAAACAACAGGATCAGGAACACACTGACTGTAAACAACAGGATCAGGAACACACTGACTGTAAACAACAGCATCAGGATCATACTGACTGTAAACAACAGGATCAGGAAGACACTGACTGTAAACAACAGGATCTGGGACACACTGATTGTAAACAACAGGATCAGGAACACACTGACTGTAAACAACAGAATCAGGAACACACTGACTGTAAACAACAGCATCAGGAACACACTGACTGTAAACAACAGGATCAGGAACACACGGACTGTAAACAACAGGATCAGGAACACACTGACTGTAAACAACAGGATCAGGAACACACTTACTGTAAAGAACAGCATCAGGAACACACTGACTGTAAACAACAGGATCAGGAAGACACTGACTGTAAACAACAGGATCAGGAACACACTGACTGTAAACAACAGGATCAGGAACACACTGACTGTAAACAACAGGATCAGGAACACACCGACTGGAAACAGCAGGATCAGGGACACACTGATTGTAAACAACAGCAACAGGAACACACTGACTGTAAACAACAGAATCAGGGATACACTGGCTGTAAACAACAGAATCAGGAACACACTGACTGTAAACAACAGGATCAGGAACACACTGACTGTAAACAACAGGATCAGGAACACACTGGCTGTAAACAACAGAGTCAGGGATACACTGGCTGTAAACAACAGAATCAGGGATACACTGGCTGTAAACAACTGAATCAGGAACACACTGGCTGTAAACAACAGGATCAGGAACATACTGACTGTAAACAACAGAATCAGGAACACACTGACTGTAAACAACAGGATCAGGAACACACTGACTGTAAACAACAGCATCAGGAACACACTGACTGTAAACAACAGGATCAGTAACACACTGACTGTAAACAACAGCATCAGGAACACACTGACTGTAAACAACAGGATCAGGAACACACCGGCTGTAAACAACAGAATCAGCGATGCAATAAGCTCAAACAACAGAATCAGGAACATACTGACTGTAAACAACAGGATCAGGAACACACTGACTGTAAACAACAGCATCAGGAACACATTGACTGTAAACAACAGGATCAGGAACACACTGACTGTGAACAACAGCATCAGGAACACACTGACTGTAAACAACAGCATCAGGAACACACTGACTGTAAACAACAGGATCAGGAAGACACTGACTGAAAACAACAGGATCAGGAACACACTGACTGTAAACAACAGAATCAGGAACACACTGACTGTAAACAACAGGATCAGGAAGACACTGACTGTAAACAACAGCATCAGGAACACACTGACTGTAAACAACAGGATCAGGAACACACTGACTGTAAACAACAGGATCAGGAACACACTGACTGTAAACAACAGCATCAGGATCATACTGACTGTAAACAACAGGATCAGGAAGACACTGACTGTAAACAACAGGATCAGGAGCACACTGACTGTAAACAACAGCATCAGGATCATACTGACTGTAAACAACAGGATCAGGAAGACACTGACTGTAAACAACAGCATCAGGAACACACTGACTGTAAACAACAGGATCAGGGACACACTGATTGTAAACAACAGGATCAGGAACACACTGACTGTAAACAACAGAATCAGGAACACGCTGACTGTAAACAACAGGATCAGGAACACACTGACTGTAAACAACAGGATCAGGAACACACGGACTGTAAACAACAGGATCAGGAACACACTGACTGTAAACAACAGGATCAGGAACACACTTACTGTAAAGAACAGCATCAGGAACACACTGACTGTAAACAAGAGGATCAGGAACACACTGACTGTAAACAACAGCATCAGGAACACACTGACTGTAAACAACAGCATCAGGAACACACTGACTGTAAACAAGAGGATCAGGAACACACTGACTGTAAACAACAGCATCAGGAACACACTGACTGTAAACAACAGGATCAGTAACACACTGACTATAAACAACAGCATCAGGAACACACTGACTGTAAACAACAGGATCAGGAACACACCGGCTGTAAACAACAGAATCAGCGATGCAATAAGCTCAAACAACAGAATCAGGAACATACTGACTGTAAACAACAGGATCAGGAACACACTGACTGTAAACAACAGCATCAGGAACACATTGACTGTAAACAACAGGATCAGGAACACACTGACTGTGAACAACAGCATCAGGAACACACTGACTGTAAACAACAGCATCAGGAACACACTGACTGTAAACAACAGGATCAGGAAGACACTGACTGAAAACAACAGGATCAGGAACACACTGACTGTAAACAACAGAATCAGGAACACACTGACTGTAAACAACAGGATCAGGAAGACACTGACTGTAAACAACAGCATCAGGAACACACTGACTGTAAACAACAGGATCAGGAACACACTGACTGTAAACAACAGGATCAGGAACACACTGACTGTAAACAACAGCATCAGGATCATACTGACTGTAAACAACAGGATCAGGAAGACACTGACTGTAAACAACAGGATCAGGAACACACTGACTGTAAACAACAGCATCAGGATCATACTGACTGTAAACAACAGGATCAGGAAGACACTGACTGTAAACAACAGCATCAGGAACACAGTGACTGTAAACAACAGGATCAGGAACACACTGACTGCAAACAACAGGATCAGGAACACACTGACTGTAAACAACAGCATCAGGATCATACTGACTGTAAACAACAGGATCAGGAAGACACTGACTGTAAACAACAGGATCAGGGACACACTGATTGTAAACAACAGGATCAGGAACACACTGACTGTAAACAACAGAATCAGGAACACGCTGACTGTAAACAACAGGATCAGGAACACACTGACTGTAAACAACAGGATCAGGAACACACGGACTGTAAACAACAGGATCAGGAACACACTGACTGTAAACAACAGGATCAGGAACACACTTACTGTAAAGAACAGCATCAGGAACACACTGACTGTAAACAAGAGGATCAGGAACACACTGACTGTAAACAACAGCATCAGGAACACACTGACTGTAAACAACAGCATCAGGAACACACTGACTGTAAACAACAGCATCAGGAACACACTGACTGTAAACAACAGCATCAGGAACACACTGACTGTAAACAACAGCATCAGGAACACACTGACTGTAAACAACAGGATCAGGAAGACACTGACTGTAAACAACAGGATCAGGAACACACTGACTGTAAACAACAGGATCAGGAACATACTGACTGTAAACAACAGAATCAGGAACACACCGACTGGAAACAGCAGGATCAGGGACACACTGATTGTAAACAACAGCAACAGGAACACACTGACTGTAAACAACAGAATCAGGGATACACTGGCTGTAAACAACAGAATCAGGAACACACTGACTGTAAACAACAGGATCAGGAACACACTGACTGTAAACAACAGGATCAGGAACACACTGGCTGTAAACAACAGAGTCAGGGATACACTGGCTGTAAACAACAGAATCAGGGACACACTGACTGTAAACAACAGGATCAGGAACACACTGGCTGTAAACAACAGGATCAGGGACACACTGACTGTAAACAACTGAATCAGGAACACACTGACTGTAAACAACAGAATCAGGAACACACTGACTGTAAACAACAGGATCAGGAACACACTGGCTGTAAACAACAGGATCAGGAACATACTGACTGTAAACAACAGAATCAGGAACACACTGACTGTAAACAACAGGATCAGGAACACACTGACTGTAAACAACAGCATCAGGAACACACTGACTGTAAACAACAGGATCAGTAACACACTGACTGTAAACAACAGGATCAGGAACACACTGACTGTAAACAACAGGATCAGTAACACACTAACTGTAAACAACAGGATCAGGAACATACTGACTGTAAACAACAGAATCAGGAACACACTGACTGTAAACAACAGGATCAGTAACACACTGACTGTAAACAACAGCATCAGGAACACACTGACTGTAAACAACAGCATCAGGAACACACTGACTGTAAACAACAGGATCAGTAACACACTAACTGTAAACAACAGGATCAGGAACATACTGACTGTAAACAACAGAATCAGGAACACACTGACTGTAAACAACAGGATCAGTAACACACTAACTGTAAACAACAGGATCAGGAACATACTGACTGTAAACAACAGAATCAGGAACACACTGACTGTAAACAACAGAATCAGGAACACACTGACCGTAAACAACAGGATCAGGAAGACACTGACTGTAAACAACAGGATCAGGAACACACTGACTGTAAACAACAGCATCAGGATCATACTGACTGTAAACAACAGGATCAGGAAGACACTGACTGTAAACAACAGCATCAGGAACACACTGACTGTAAACAACAGGATCAGGAACACACTGACTGTAAACAACAGGATCAGGAACACACTGACTGTAAACAACAGCATCAGGATCATACTGACTGTAAACAACAGGATCAGGAAGACACTGACTGTAAACAACAGGATCTGGGACACACTGATTGTAAACAACAGGATCAGGAACACACTGACTGTAAACAACAGAATCAGGAACACACTGACTGTAAACAACAGGATCAGGAACACACTGACTGTAAACAACAGGATCAGGAACACACGGACTGTAAACAACAGGATCAGGAACACACTGACTGTAAACAACAGGATCAGGAACACACTTACTGTAAAGAACAGCATCAGGAACACACTGACTGTAAACAAGAGGATCAGGAACACACTGACTGTAAACAACAGCATCAGGAACACACTGACTGTAAACAACAGCATCAGGAACACACTGACTGTAAACAACAGCATCAGGAACACACTGACTGTAAACAACAGGATCAGGAAGACACTGACTGTAAACAACAGGATCAGGAACACACTGACTGTAAACAACAGGATCAGGAACACACTGACTGTAAACAACAGGATCAGGAACACACCGACTGGAAACAGCAGGATCAGGGACACACTGATTGTAAACAACAGCAACAGGAACACACTGACTGTAAACAACAGAATCAGGGATACACTGGCTGTAAACAACAGAATCAGGAACACACTGACTGTAAACAACAGGATCAGGAACACACTGACTGTAAACAACAGGATCAGGAACACACTGGCTGTAAACAACAGAGTCAGGGATACACTGGCTGTAAACAACAGAATCAGGGATACACTGGCTGTAAACAACTGAATCAGGAACACACTGACTGTAAACAACAGAATCAGGAACACACTGACTGTAAACAACAGGATCAGGAACACACTGGCTGTAAACAACAGGATCAGGAACATACTGACTGTAAACAACAGAATCAGGAACACACTGACTGTAAACAACAGGATCAGGAACACACTGACTGTAAACAACAGCATCAGGAACACACTGACTGTAAACAACAGGATCAGTAACACACTGACTGTAAACAACAGCATCAGGAACACACTGACTGTAAACAACAGGATCAGGAACATACTGACTGTAAACAACAGAATCAGGAACACACCGACTGGAAACAGCAGGATCAGGGACACACTGATTGTAAACAACAGCAACAGGAACACACTGACTGTAAACAACAGAATCAGGGATACACTGGCTGTAAACAACAGAATCAGGAACACACTGACTGTAAACAACAGGATCAGGAACACACTGACTGTAAACAACAGGATCAGGAACACACTGGCTGTAAACAACAGAGTCAGGGATACACTGGCTGTAAACAACAGAATCAGGGACACACTGACTGTAAACAACAGGATCAGGAACACACTGACTGTAAACAACTGAATCAGGAACACACTGACTGTAAACAACAGAATCAGGAACACACTGACTGTAAACAACAGGATCAGGAACACACTGGCTGTAAACAACAGGATCAGGAACATACTGACTGTAAACAACAGAATCAGGAACACACTGACTGTAAACAACAGGATCAGGAACACACTGACTGTAAACAACAGCATCAGGAACACACTGACTGTAAACAACAGGATCAGTAACACACTAACTGTAAACAACAGGATCAGGAACACACTGACTGTAAACAACAGGATCAGTAACACACTAACTGTAAACAACAGGATCAGGAACATACTGACTGTAAACAACAGAATCAGGAACA